>NC_061119.1:204391446-204392186 GCF_002878395.1 Capsicum annuum | reverse complement strand
CGTATGCATCCTACTTTCTTTTTGAGATAACCGGAGTGTCAAGGTACCTGGTGAAGGATTATAGTCACACATGTTATGCGGGGTTCGGATCGGTAACGGAGGCGGAGTAGCACTGCTACCTAACAAGTTGTCCCCCCCCCCCCCCCCCCCCCCCGACTCGAGTATCCGCTCGGGTAAGCCAGTCTAGACACCTATCCTTATTAGGCTAAACTTAGAAGAACTAAAAACTCAGAATCTGGTTATCCCTATTAGGTTCCGCTTTATTTGCATCATGTGTATTTTGACTTAGCGGGACTCAACATAGGGGCCGGGTTTGTCTAGGACAGGTGACCTACTTTATAATGACCAACATGTGCATCCTACGTTCTCTTTGGCATTTGCTTGGAAGGCTATTTAATTGTTGACTGACTTTTAGGCAACTTTGAAATACAAGAGATTGTATCATCTTCAAATTTAGCGAATCATTTTTCAAAGAAAATTTTTATTTATTTATTTATTTATTTTAAATGAAAGAACTTTTTAAAAAAATATAGTAACATAATTTTACGACCTTTATGAACTACGAGGGTCTAATTCTCACTCTTTAGCGGGATACGTAGGAAGCCATTTTCGGGGTACGACCCTGGATTTTGAAAAATTATTCATAGATTTATTTGGAAAATATTTTAAAAATATGATTACTTTCATATATATATATATATATATATATATATATATATATATATATATATATCACCACA
>NC_061119.1:204366539-204391346 GCF_002878395.1 Capsicum annuum | reverse complement strand
GAACTACGCACACCTGATTTTCTTCTTAATGAGATACGTAGGCAGTCCTTCATGGATTCGGTGATTTTAAAGAAATAAAAATATATATTTGTGTTTCCTTCTAAACAAATAAAAAAGAGAGTTTTCGATCTATATATAAAAATAAATTAATTTGTTTTCAAAAATAAAAAATGTGTTTTTATCATTATCTTTAAATTCAAAAAAGAAAAAGAAGATAAAAGAAAAAGATAATAATAATAAAAAATCTTTCTCATTTCTCAAATTACAAGAAAAATATGTTTCTTCATATGTCCAGCTTCGAGAACTACGCACACCTGATTTTCATCTTAGTGAGATACGTAGGCAACCTTTCTGGGGTTCGATGATCTTTTCAAAAAGAAGATAAAAAAAAAGAGTTTTTGAAAAAATATTGCATTCTGAAGCCTAGTTTGTGGTATTTTGGCTGGACCCCCATATTACACCAAATTCAAGGAAGAGAGTCATGTCCAGCAAAAATATAGAGAGTGAAATCATGGATCAGATAAAGAGTCAGGAAAATGAGAGGTTAAAGCAAGAGATTGTGAGTTTGAGGCAACAAATGTTGGGAAATGTATCAAGCTTGGGCCAGTGGGTTGCCTCCTCCTCCATTTTCAACTATTGACCCTACTAATACCTTGAATTTTTCACCAAAATTGCAAGATCAGTTTTCTATTGTTGGTTATGTGCCACAACATGCCTCAGAATCTACTCCAAGACAAGAGCATCTCAATGTTTCCATCACTCATTCTCTAGCTCTTCAGTATAAATCTACCACATTGATAGCGCTACCTATAGTCTCTGCTTCTGTTGCTCAACCCTTTACTGAGGTTTCCACTTTGGCTTTTGGTCCGGCGATTGTACCTCCTAAATCTGCTAGTCAGTCGATGTTTAACACTCTTGATGATCACTATTATACTCCTGAGTCCACATCTATATTAATTGGACCGCTAAAATTTCTTACTAAGAAGTATAACATGGCAAGAGAGCAAGAGAAAATGGCTAGAAAAATGAAGAGCACAGAAAAGGCTATGAAAATTTCTCAGAGAATTGTGAATTATAAAGATGTTGCATAAAAAGATTGGGGCATGTTTTCAAGTGCTAACCTCCCTTCTAACTTTGTGGTATCAGAATTTGAGAAACAGGATGGGAACAAGGATTCTGTAAAACACTTGGGATGATATTGCTATCAGTTGAGAGAGACTGAAGGGAAGAAGAAGAAAAACGTACCTATTGTCATTACAGGGGCAAAGCAGAGATCAAGAGGTCCAACTCAGCATTATTGTCAATCTCAATCCCGAGCTTGCACATCAAATTCACGTGCTCACCTACAACAAGGTTCCTCTTTGCAAAATTCAAAATATTTCATTCCACTCAGTTTCTTTTGAACAATGCACAATTGTATGCTCATCCATTTTTTTTATCCACAATGGGATGCACCGGTCCCTCAACATCGTCCTTGATCCCTACATATTTATCAAGGAACTTCTAAGTACAAGTTTCAATTAAGGCCGAAGTTTGCAAAGAGAAAAAAATCAAAGGATAATTTTACACCAATTGAGGAGTCGTATGCCAGTTTATTCCAAAGATTGAGAGACTCAGGCATAATCACTCCTCTCCTTGAGTGTACTCCTGATCTACATTCAAGAAATTTTGATCCTCATGTACGATGTGCATATCATTCTGATATTCAGGGCCACAGTATTAAGGATTGTCTGCTTTGAAAAGAGAAATAGAAAGGATGATTTAAGAAAAATTGATTGTAGTGCAAAACATTGACACTACGAGCATCACACAAAATCCTTCATCAACACACGGTAATGCACAATACGTGGAAAACAATGAGTTAAGCATGGGGATCCCGAATTTATTTGTTAAAGGAAATGTGTTGGACAGTAGTGGAAGCTTTAGTCATGTTGATATGCAAACTAGTGGCTAAGATATCAAGCTTAACAATTGGGAGGCCACTCCTCTCCCTACTATGAAGGAGTCTTGGTAGTTTGTTTGGTTTTTTTTTAGTCTTGGTAGTTTGTTTGTTTTTCTTTCTGCAATTTGAATAAATTTAGGGTTGTAATTCAGATCTTTACCTTGGTATCTTAGGTTAAAACTCTTTCTATATTTGTTGTTAATAGAGTGCAGTTTCCCTTTATTTTATTGTGTCCAATATTTATTTATTTATTTATTTTCTATCATACAGTTCTTTTTATGACGACTCTAATGATATGAAATGCATAAAGAATTGCCAACTAGATTTAAAAAACCAATCTAATTATGAAATAATGAATAAAAAAGTTGAATACGAAGAGGAGGAAGCATTCGAGGATATAAGCAAAGATTTAAACAGTTTGAGAATAAGTCAAATCTCAATTTGGATGAAACTGAGGCGCTCAATTTAGGAGATCATAAAAATATTAGGGAGACTAAGATAAGTGTACTTGCTCAACCACAACAAAAGAAAGCTATAATTGAAGCTTTGACTGAGTACAAAGACATATTTCGTGGTCTTACGATGATATGTCCGGTTTAAGCACTGATTTAGTAGTTCATAAGTTGCCAATTGATCCTACTTTTCCTCCTATCAAGCAAAAGTTAAGGAAGCTTAAGACTGACATGAGTGTAAAAATCAAAGAGGAAATCACGAAGCAACTTGAAGCTAAAGTTATTCGAGTGGCCCAATATCCTACTTGAAGCTAAAGTTATTCGAATGTGTGTTGATTATCGTGATCTAAATAAAGCGAGTCCGAAAGATAATTTTCCACCTTCCAATATTCATATTTTGTTGGACAACTGTGCCAAACATGATCTTGCAATTATTTGTGGATTGTTATGCGGGGTATCACCAGATTATCATGGATCCAAAAGATGCGGAAAAGACATCATTAATCACGACATGGGGAATATATTTTTATCGAGTTATGCCTTTCGAATTAAAGAATGTTGGGGAAACTTACATGAGGGCAATGACCACAGTGTTTAATGACGTGATGCACAAAAAAGATTTAAGTTTATGTGGACGACGTAATCTGAGGAAATTCTTTGAAAGGCTTCGAAGGTATTATCTTAAACTTAACCCAGTGAAATGTGTATTTGGAGTCCCGTTGGAAAAACTCTTGGGGTTTATATTCAGTCGATGTGGCATTGAGTTGGATCCTTCAAAAATAAAAGTTATTCAAGATTTGCCTCCACCAAAGAACAAAACAGAGGTGATGAGCTTACTTGGAAGGCTGAATTATATCAGTAGGTTCATTGCCCAACTCACGACGACCTGTGAGCCAATTTTCAAGTTGTTGAAAAAACAATACTAAAGTTGAATGGACTGAAGAATGTCAAGAGGCATTTGACAGAGTTAAGAGGTACTTGTCAAATCCGCCTATTTTGGTTCCTCCGGAGCTACGCAGACCCTTGATATTGTATATGTCTATGTTAGACAATTTTGTTGGTTGTGTATTGGGTCAACATAATGTCACGGGTAGAAAAGAATAGGCCATCTACTACCTTAACAAAAATTTTACCACTTATGAGGCTAAGTATACTCTTCTTGAAAAGACATGTTGCGCCTTAACTTGGGTTGCACAAAAGCTGAAGTATTACTTATTATCTTACACTACTTACATCATCTCCCATATGGATCCTTTAAAGTACATTTTTCAGAAGCCTATTCCCACAGGCAAACTCGCAAAATGGTAACTGTTACTCACAGAGTTTGATATTATCCATGTGACACGAACTGCAATGAAAGCTCAAGTCTTGGCAGATCATTTGGCTGAAAATCCTATTAATGAGGAATATGAGCCATTGAAGACTTATTTTTTGGATGAAGAGGTATTGTTTATTGATGAGGTTATTTCTGACGATTGCCATTCAGGCTGGAAGTTGCTCTTTGGTGGAGCCGCTAATGTAAAAGGAGTAGGGATAGGGGCAGTTCTTATTTTTGAATTAAGAAATTATTATCCTATAACAGCCCAACTTCGATTCTACTGTACAAACAATATGGTAGAATACGAAGCTTTCATTATGGGTTTAAGACTAGCCATTGATATGGGAATCCAAGAACTGTTGGTGTTAGGAGACTCAGATTTGTTAGTCCACGAAATCCAAGGAGATTAGGAGACTCGTGATCCAAAACTCCTACCATATCGAGGTTGTTTGCAGGATCTTTGTCAATGATTTGTATCAGTAAAATTCAAGCATATTACCAGAGCGCATAATGAGATTGTTGATGCTTTGGCGACCCTATCTTCGATACTCTAACATCCCGACAAGACTTATATGGACCTCTTGCATATACAGATTCATGATCAACATCCATATTGCAATGTGGTTGAGGAAGAACTTGATGGGGAGCCATGGTTCTATGGCATCAAAGAATATATTCAGGTTGGAAAATATCCAATACATGCTGACGGTAACCAAAAGACATTGATTTGACGACTGGATCATGGGTTTTTCTTGAGTGGAGGAATCTTGTATAAGAGAACTCCAGATTTGGGACTTTTGAGGTATGTAGATGCTAAAGAAGCTTCAAAAATCATGACTGAAGTTCATTCTGGGATTTGTGGATCGCATATGAATGGGTATGTTTTGGTAAAGAAAATACTTTGAGCCGATTACTATTGGCTCACCATGGGGTGAGATTTCACCCGTTTCGTTCATAAGTGTTATGAATGACAAGTGCATGGGGACTTGATACATTCCTGTAACGCCCCAAGAACCTATCCCGAGATGTCACATGGTGCTCAAGGCCACACGTGGCCTCAAGCTAACCCTCTAAGCCTGTCAGCACTTTCAGAACTCATTATAGCGCAAATCATGCTAAGATAAAGAGGAATAACCATGTCATGAACATACTGAAACACGAAGTAATATTGCCCTGTACAAACAAAATATTGAAATCTCTATACACGCTGGTACACTAGTCTGGCAAAGCCTCTGCTACATAAGACTGAGAAGTCATTGGGACAGATCCCCAACTGACTCGTACTGAACTGAAAGTAAATAACCATCTATTAACAAAACAAAATCGGAGACACAGGTCCTCAAACCATGAGGACTCACCAACCGCAGAAATGTAGATGAAG
Organism: Capsicum annuum; assembly: GCF_002878395.1. Classification (NCBI taxonomy): domain Eukaryota; kingdom Viridiplantae; phylum Streptophyta; class Magnoliopsida; order Solanales; family Solanaceae; genus Capsicum; species Capsicum annuum. The sequence continues at coordinate 204,386,253 of NC_061119.1, read as the reverse complement.
GCACTCAAAGATCACTGTCGCTGCTGAGACTGAGCACCTGAACCTATATCATGAGGAAATATAGAATACAAAAGAGTATGGGAGTCAGTACTTGGGAATGTACTGAGTATGTAGGGGTGGATGCAACATTTTAAATAATATCATAAATGTATAAGAAAATCATGTATGCTGAAAATAATAACTCTCTTCGCTTGGATTATCTAAAATATCATTTCAGTAAGTCATCCGTAATAACATATGCTTCATAAATCTCATAAATCATTTAACTCAGCTCAAACTCTTTGAATCATGACTTAGAGTGACTCGGTAACACCTAGTACTTAGATCATTATGGACTTGGGAGTTTTTTATAACCGATATAACTACACCATGTGAGCCGCATGGAGTCCAACGTTTTGCCCTCCTAAGGAGAGAACCCCACATTGGCGGAGGTGTCGTACTCTTGCCAGGGAGTACAACCTCAATCTCGTTATCACAATCCTATACTCGGCCTCTGACCCACAATTATCAACATCAATCCTACGGTGGCATGTAGTTTTGGGGAAATACCATATTTCCCGCTCGGTGCTAATACTCCTCCCAGACTCAGCTCAGAATGCGTTAGGAAATCCACCTTAATCAATATCAACTCATGGGTCTATTTTAAAGACCAAAACATAAATATATATCTCATCTGCAAATCATAAACATCTTGTGGATTCCTAACCCGACTCAACTCAACACATTCTTTCTCAACATCAAGTACATTTACTTTTCGAATCATTTTCAAATATCCAAGCTTCAAGGAAACATCATAGGACTCATTCTTGACTTTCAATCTCAAATATCGATATATATTCAATAGTCAAATTTCTCATAATGACACTTGTCTTAAATCGCTTAGAAAATCATCAATACGTAATGACAATATACAACTCATGGAATAAATTCTCAATTTAAGAAACAAGATGGTGAAATAATCATAAATATCAAACTTATTCAACTCAAATCTCATAAATCATAAATAAAGAAATTTGGGTATAAACCCACTTGCAAAATCATGTAAATCAATAATAGAAAGTAAATCTTTAGGCACAAGAACAAAAGGAGTGTTCTTGTTCAAGCCCCACATACCTTGGATTATAATTATTTTTTTTGGAGATGTAGAAACTTGTTTGGAACTTCTTCCTTACATTTTTGAGCTAAGATCCTTGAATTTCTTGGAAGGAGTTTTAATTTTTGGGTTGAGAGAAAACCCTAGTTTTCTAGAAAATTCTTTGGAGAAACTAGAGAGAAATAGGAGAAAATGATCTTCTATTTACTACTTTGATGTATATATAAGACAACAAGGATCGGAAATGACCAAAATGCCCTTTTAAAAAAGTTAAAATTCGCTGATTGGGGCCTGTGACGGTCGATCTAACGGTCCGTCAAGTCTCCTGACGGTCCACCAGATCGTCCGTCACTCGAGTTCCAAAACTGGAACGTTCTGCCTCGACGTGACGGTCGACGTGATGGTCCGTCAGGAAATTGACCATCCACCAAGTCGTCCGTCACTCGAGGGACAGAAATGAGATATTCTGTCTCGACCTGACGAACCCCTTCACGGTCCGTCAATTTTTGTCGGTCCACCATCTTGGCCGTCACACGGTGACCAGGAAGAGGGGTCACTATCTTGGCTTGACGGGACGCTTGACGGTCCACCAAGGACCTGACGGTCCGCCAGGTCAACCGTCAGACCTGGGCGATCCGATATCGCTGAGTAAAACGGTTATAAGTCCCTCGTTCGAAGTCGGATTTCAATGAAATTGGTATCGACTCAAAAGACAAATTTAGGCTTAAGAAACGATCGAGGTATTACAATTCCCCTCCATCTGAATTGCATACAATGACTGCTCCATGGCCTTTTATGATTTCGGGAATGGACGCAATTGGTCCAACTGAACCGAAGGCCTCAAATGGATATAGGTTCATCTTAGTAGCCATTGATTATTTCACGAAGTGGGTAGAAGCAACGACTTTCAAGTCAGTAACCAAGAAAGAAGTGGTTGTCTTTGTTCACTCCAATATCATTTGTTGGTTTGGCATTTCAAAGATAATTGTCATGGATAATATTGCAAATCTTAACAGCCATTTGATGTATGAAGTATGTCAACAGTTTAAGATTATGCATCGAAATTCAACTCCTTATCGCCTGAAGGCGAACGGTGCTGTGGAAGCTGCCAACAAGAACCTAAAGAAAATACTTAGCAAAATTGTGCAGGGTTCCCGACAATGGCATGAAAAGTTACCTTTTGCTTTATTGGGTTATCGTACCACAGTTCGGACTTCAATTGGTGCAACTCCTTACTCGTTGGAGTACGGAACTGAAGTAGTTATACCTGCAGAGATTGAGATTCCATTTTTTCGAGTAGTTATGGAAGCTAAAATTGATGATGATTAATGGGTCCAGGCTCGATTAGAGCAATTAAGCTTGATTGATAAAAAAGATTGATGTCAGTAAGTCATGGACAATTATACCAGAAGAGAATAGCACGGGCATACAATAAAATAGTGCATCACAGACATTTTGAAGCTGGTCAGTTAGTACTAAGACGCATCCTCCCCCCATCAGATTGAAGTCAAAGGCAAATTTTCTCATAATTGGCAAGGACCATTCATGGTGAAGAAAGTGTTACCTAATGATGCATTATATCTGATTGATGTAGATGGCAAAATGGAAGGAATGTCGGTCAATGTTGTTGCAGTTAAAAGATATTATGTATGATATTCATGTACAATTCCGTTATGTATGTTTTGTACTTACATTTTAAAAGATTGAAATGATGAAGACACTTTGTTCTACTATACGAATAATATATCAACCTTTGCTTATCCCTTTTGAGCTTTTATCTTTCTTCGTACCCCTCTTTTGGAATCAAATTAAAGTCAGAAAGTGGAAAAAAATGAAAAGAGAGAAAGAGAGAGGAAAAATCAATCAAAAATCCAAAATCAAGCAAAAGATTGACTTTCATGAACTAAGTTTGACCTAATTCTTGCTATGACAAGATACGTAGGCAACCCTACTCTGGGGTTTGATCCAACCAAAATAAAATTCAAATTACCCAGAATAAAATAAAACTGGTACAAATATTTATTTCCTTAAAAAGTCGATTTCAAAAGTTGTATGCATTACCTAATGTCATGTAAATTTTTTAGCCTCATCTCGCCCTTTCTTTATAACCCTTTCCAAAAACCAATTTACAACCAAAGAAAGACCTTCAAATTAACCTTTGAGAATGTCAAGGCTTAACATCTTATGGGTGCATGATATTTCATATTTTGGGTGTTATTTTTCTTAAATAATAAAAAAAAAATATAAGTGAAAATGAGAGTCTTATTGGTAAACCCTTTTGGGAACCATAAGGCGACTGTGAGTTGAGAAGAAAATGAAAATGAAATAGGATCATTGACAAAAACCTATTGAGGTGCCACTAGCCGCAGGAGGATTGTGATCTAGACGGAGCATGTTCAAGAATGGCTCCATTTCGAACACACTAAGAGGGCAAAAGTTTTAATGATTGGTGTGGGTAGATTTGGTTGTTTGATTCAAAATGCATGTCATAATCACCAGAATCGGTTTTCACATTCAGATAAGTTTTCCTTTTTGTTTTGAAAAAGAGATGCTTATTATCTTTTCCTTTTCCTTTTTGTTTTATTTTGATTTTTGATTTTGTGTCCGTGTCGTTACATGAAAAATTATTGTCATCTTTGTGTGTTTTTGAATCAAATTCGTGTCAAGTCGAATGAGAAAGGACTCCAAACTTGCTACCAGCTTCTTCAATGGTACAAAGCGAGACAAAAGGTTGACGCACAAAGACAACATTTCAAAGTATAATAAAGTACTCAGAATGATTGTGATATGACAATGTTGTACTCGTGAAAAAATAAAAGATGTATTGAAAGTTAAACACAGAGATATCATACAAGAGAAATATGTTTTAAGTTGAGAGTCTCAGTAGTCAGAATTTGGATCAGAAGTATGACAAGTCGATAAATATTTATCAAGGATTCGAAAAGGAGTTGAGCATGGAAAGTGCAAGAGCGGTCATTTCAAAAGACAAATGCCACAAACCAACCGCCACATGTTTTGAAACTCATAATTTTTCTTTGTTTGAAACAGATATAGAATGTTATTTTTATATACAAGGATGCAATTTCACAATTATGTCAATGCAAGGAGCATGGTTATAATACACGATGCTAGATTTTGGTTATGGTAAATGTTATTCTTTGCGAGATCTATTTACCAAAGCTATTCCAGGCTTTGATTTATTCTTTCACTATATTTTTCAAAATATTAAAATCCGATGACACACAAATTTTTCCAGTACAAACTGGGGCAAAAAATTTTATGTGTTATATGGAAATTTATTTTTTGCTTAGGACACTCCTGAAGAATGGGAATTTATTTTTGCACAGGACCCTTTTGAAGAATGAAAATTTATTTTTTTGCTCAGGACCCTTCTGAAAAATGGAAATTTATTTTTTGCTCAGGACCCTCCTGAAGAATGGGATGTTATTTTTCTGTTCACTATTTACTTTGAGTTCAGGAGCCCGCCTGAAGAACAGGGTGAAGGAAAAGGAAGTCTAGGAGCCCTCCTGAAGAACAGGATGAAGAAGTTGTAAGTCCAGCATCCCGCCTGAAGAATAGGATGAAGAAATTATAAGTCCAGGAGCCCGCCTGAAGAACAGCGCGAAGAAAAAAGAAGTCCAGGAGCTCGCCTGAAGAACAGCGCGAAGAAAAAAGAAGTCCAGGAGCCCGCCTGAAGAACAGGGTGAAGAAGTTGTAAGTCCAGGAGCCCGCCTAAAGAACAGGGTAAAGAAAAGTATGTCCAGGAGCCTGCCTAAATAACAGGGTTAAGAAAAAAAAAGTCCAGGAGACCACCTGAAGAATAGGGTGAAGAAAAAAAAAGTTCAGGAGCCCGCTTGAAGAACAGGGAGAAGAAAAGGAAGTCCAGGAGCCCGCCTGGAGAACAGGGTGAAGAAAAAGGAAGTCCAGAAGCCCGCCTGAAGAACAGGGTAAAGAAAAAAATAGTTCAGGAGTCCGCCTGAAGAACAGGGTGAAGAAATAGCAAGTCAGGAACCAGCCTGAAGAACAGATTTAAGAAGTAATAACAAGCCAGGAGCCCTCCTGAAGAAAAGGGTGAAGAAGTAATAACAAGCCAGGAGCCTGCTTGAAGAACAGGGTGAAGGAAAAGTAAGTCCAGAAGCCCCCCTGAAGAGCAGGATGAAGGAAAAGTAAGTTCAAGAGCCCGCCTGAAGAATAGGGTAAACACTATCAAGTGAAGAAATTGTAAGTCCAGGAGTCCACCTAAAGAATAGGTTGAACATTATCATTACAAGTTCAGGAGCCCGCCTGAAGAATGGGGTGAAGATTTTCAAGTCCAAGTCAAGATTCAAGTAAGTTGCATAGATAGGATCTTTTACTTGTATCTTTGTTTTCTATTTTTGTTATTCATTTAAATGTAAAAGCAGAAAGTCGTGAACTGGAAACTCGACGGAACCTCAATCGACCTCTAACTCGACCTCTCGCCATTTTACCTTTGAACTACAAGTGACCTGATTCCCTTATAACTCGGGATATGTTGGCGGTCCAAAACCAGGACTCGATCACATTTTATATTTTATTTTATTTTGTTTTATCTTTACGTTTTGAAAAATTGAAGGATCAAAAATCACCTCTTTGTCTACTTCTTTGTATAAAACTCTTCGAAATTTCACACAAAGAGGGGCAAAATGTAAACACGTAATTTTTTACCCTCCCAAATTTAATATATATATTTTTTGGTATTAAATATTTATATTTGATCCGATATTATTTTAACTCTTATTTCATTTTTAATAAGTTTTAGTTGGAAATAAATAAATAAAGTTACATTTTTGAGATATTTTTATTTTTATTTTTTATTTTTGAATCAAAAATAATACGAAAAGAAATTCAAAAATATTCTTTCCTTTTAATTTTAATAAATAAGCTGGTAATTTTAATATTTTTAACTATATTTTAAAAACTTTTCTTGTATTTTATTTTTAACATAAAAACATAATTAATTATTATTTTATTTTATCTTAATTTTTTAATCTTATTTTTTAAAAAAATAAAATAAAATAAATCTTATCCTAAAAAACTACCTTAACCCCCTCAACTCCCTCAACTTCCCACCCTATACCCTATATAACACAACACACGGACAACATGAAAAGAAGAGAGCACATAGAAGACTTAGAAAAAAAACATCAAAAAAAAAAATTAAAAGTGGAAAAAAGAAAAACATTGAAAAGGAAGAAGAAGACATACAATATACATGCATGCATTAGAAAACAGAGAAGGGAGAGCATTAAAAAAAGGATACAAACTGGAAAAAACAAAAATTGAAAGAAAGAAAAGGAGAAAGTGAGAAAAAGAGAGAAACAAGGAAAGAGTAACAGAGAGAAAGCAAAACAGAGAAATAACATTAGAGAAAAAAAATGCACATATACAACTGTCACGACCCAAACTAGGGCCTGGCCATGACGGACATCCCGAACCATGAAGGCTCGGAACGCCCTTCTCTATCTGGTAATCATGCACAACATTCATATAATAAAAGAAGATGCGGAAAACTAATCTGCTACGAAAACATGGTCAATTCTGAATTAATCACAAGTATGAAAATTGTAAATCAACTACATCTAAATAACATCTGACTCAATCTGCGAAATCTCTACTACATGAAAATCTGACAACTATCTGAAACTAGGACAAGGCCCCTAGTAGACCAAAACCATATCTAATAATAGTTGTCTGAAAGTAAACAAGCCTTCTGGAATAAAGAAGGCTCGCCAACTGGGTACTGCAACTCTGCTTGATAAAATCTATTACTTTTTTGAACCCCTAGACTGAGCCTCAGAACCTAGAGGGAGTAGGGGGTCAATACAGATATACTGGTACACAAAGTAATCCAAAATAAAACTTTTATATAAGTGAAATAGTGGAGAGCAATTTGTTAAAACATCATGCATAAACAGTTCTTAAAATACATGGGCACTTTTTGAAAAGCATAAGTCATTCTTGTCAATGCACTGTCTGTTCTATGTATTACTTCTGAGTTAGGTGGTACGCCCTACGATTCTAAAATTCCACGGGATGTATGGAATCCACCATTGACTCAGCGGGGAACCCCCCAACCCGAGTGTGCCGCAAGGGTTGGAGTTTCTATTTTTGATACGCCACACGGCACTAGGCCAGCGTAATATAATATACCCGGATCGGCAAATCAAGATTTTGGGCAATGAGTTATCTGAACTCATGCCTCCTTCGGGGAACCACCTAACGCCTCTTTATGCCCAGTTTTAACCACTTCTAAACATGCATCATTCTAAATCTTAAAATCTAAAAGTCTGATTTCAAGAATGCATTCTATTTTGTTCTAAATTATCATGGCATAATCTGAATTGGTGTCATCACACCAAGACTATCAAGTCCTATTTCTGAGCCATAGTATAATAAGCATGATATTTCATTAAAACATAGTTCAGACCACCCAAACATGCAAATAGTACAAGAGATTTCATGTTCTGAAGCATAAATCAAAACTATGCAAAAATCCTTTAAACATATGGTGGTCATGTGCTTTTTGCAAAATCATGCACTCTTTCTTATATGAATATTTTCAACATTTATCAACACAACTACCCTCTCTTTTGAAATCCAAATCTTAATCCAATCATAACACAATTCAAGATATTTTAAACCATGCTTTTCAAGGATGCATTCAAAACATCTATATAGCATATGATAAGTAAAGGAAAATCAAAACAAAAGAGAGATTTTACATAATTCATGCTCTCAATTAAATCATCAACCTTAAAACACAAGCATACATATATACAATTTCGAATTAATGTGTGGGGAAGGTCAAAAGACCAAAACAATACCGTCAAGATTTCTAAAACATGAATGTATTCATAAATCTGAAAACCCCTTTCTTAAAATCATGATTTCTATGCCCATGAGATTTTAGGAAAACCCCGCGTACCTCTATTTCGAAGAATAATGAATGATTCTTGAAGCTTACGGATAGGGGATTCCAAATCTCTAATTATCTTCAAAAACTCACGGTTGAAATCTTAAATTATTTGGGATTCTTGTTTGAATCCCTAGAGAGTGTTCTTGATGAATTTTGGTGAAAGTGTATGTATTTAGGTGTATTTGGGATTAAATCCCATGTTTGGATGGATTTGGGGCCATGGGAAATGTCTAGTTTGACCTTGAAATTTAAAATCCGGGACTGGAATGCCGTAAAAAGCTTCGTCGCGACGCGCTGAAAATCACGGTGAGCTACTGGAATTGACAATTGTCGATTTAAGGCTCATCGCAACGCGGTGGCCAGTCAATCGGGAACGCTGACACTAAAAATGCTCTAACTTCTTCACCGAGTGTCCGTTTTAGGCGAATTTGGTATCGATGGAAAGCTAATTCGAAGATATTTCATTTGATATATAGTAGGCTACCCATTTAGTTATATACAAGGAGCTATGGTCGATTCAAGTTGACTCAAGTTTTGACGCTCACTAAAACTTTAACGATAGGAAAGCTTTCAACTTGACCTTGAGTTAGGGGACCTTTATGATCTCAATTCATGCTCAAATAGGTTACCACACTACATACTTGATTAACATGGAAAATTTGCATAGGATTTATGGCTTTTGGATCATCTACGTATAGAAATGACGGTTGTCATTCTAGCCCGAAACACGGAGAGTTACAACAACTTAGGAGAAAAAACAAGAGAACAGGAGAATGATCAGAAAAGAAAACGGGTTGACAACAAATTACAGTTTAAGGTTTGGTTCGTGATTCCTAGTTCGCGGTTCTTCTTTCATTCTTTGTGAATTATTTTCACAAGAGGTATCCATCAATCTTTCTTTGTATAATGTAAGATCATGATTATATAAAAGTTTGACCAGGGCTATTCTAACCATTGCAATCTCATATTTTTCTTTGATGAATTCATCTTCATGAGTGTTTATTATAATCTTAGCATTTTGATGATATTACTTAATGATATTTCGTTTTCATATGTATCCATCTAAGATATGGTCAAGTGTGATTTGTTCCAATGTAGAGATTATGTTGAATTCTAACTGAGTAATATAATGTCAAATAGTGAGTTTAACAGTTTGAAACCTGAGCAAGTATATGACCCTTGAGAAGGATTGTTAGCATTAAATCCTTTGGTTTGAATCTAGAAGATATTCTCATTAAGTATAATTTATTTATTTATTTATTTTAATTAGTTGTGGGTTTATTTCATTGCATTAATTAAGATTTAAGTATAACGTTTTTCCAGTTGATTTCGCATTTATCTCACTTCCCCCTCTGGTTAGTATTGAATCAATCTATAAATTTTCTCGTTCAAATTTTTAATTGACCGTTATTAGTTTTGGTATTCTATGGGAGGGTTCGCAACAATAAGTTTTGTTGTTGGTTGTTAAAATCAAATGATTGTGGGCCTAAAGTTAAAAATGTTTATAGCCTTAATTAATTAATTTTATTAATCAAGTGAGAATGAATGAGATGGGGTGCGATTTTATTTAAGACTCTTCATAAATAATAAAAGAAAAGAGAGGGAAAATCCATTTGTGAGGGAACGAGGCAAGTTGCGGATTAATCCAAGACTTGTTGTAAATATAAAAATAAAAAGTGAAAAGGAATAAAAATGGATAAGATAAAATTGTTTCGAGTTTACAAAAAGACAAACCAAATACCTTTAACGTTAGATAAGTTGTAGACACGTTTAATACATTCGTCTCAATTAAGAATGCGGTATACGCATCTTTCTTGAATATTTAAAAGTATGCAATGTTGCACTTCAGTAAAGATCATTTTAAAATTAATTTTCACTAGTTTAATATAAGATAGACAGATTTTGAATATTTTAAATATTAAAAATGAGCGAATTTAGGCCTTAACATAATTTATTAAAATAGTTAAAGCTAAGTATAAGTTAATAAAAGCGACCGTGCTAGAACCACGGGACTCAAGGGATGCCTCACACCTTTCCCTCGTTCAACAGAATTCCTTACCCAGTCTCCTATTTTTGCAGACCACAATAAAGAGTCATTTTCTTTTGACTAGGGATCTAAAAAGGTGACTTGGAACACCATAGCTCAATTCCAAGTGGCGACTCTGTAATTAAATTAATCCCTATTCAAAATCGTCATTTTAATTGAAAAAACCCTTCGACCCGATCCTCGAGCGAAAAAGGGGTGTGACAATCACTAGTGGAAATATCATGAGCACAAAGGGAGTAGAGAAAGGTGTCACACAAGCCAACTTCAACTATGATCTCCTTATGCATGTACTCACTAGTTTCAAGTCCATCAACACTAGTATGATTAACATAGGAAACACATAAAGAAGAAGAAGATGAAGTTTCTAAGCATGCACCACATTTTCTTTCAAGAGAGTAATCCCCAAATAGATATAAATCACCTTGGGCAGCAAAGGGATCACACACAAAAACATTATCACAAGAACAATCAGATTTCGAATTTCCTAAACATTCAAGTGATTCAAGGTCATCTTCACCCAGTTCACTATTCCTTTCCAAGACTACACATTCCCTACCCTTAAGAGAACTCTCATCTTCCAAGAAGAGATTTTCATCTTGAGGAGGAATGTTGTCACACCATAGTGGGTTAACATATAGGCTATAGCCTTCAAGACAAGTCATACCATCATTCGCACCACTAGGTTCATTAGGAGTGAATGTACCGTCTTCAAACAAGATATATGCCTAAAGAAAGTAGAATCTACCCTAGGGGCAGATTTAGAATACACACATTTACTCTCTAAAGGACAACCATCAAGTTCCAAATAAGTTTCAAACACATGATCATCCCGATGAGCAAGACAAATATTAGATTCCTTACCATAGTACAAGCTCTCGGATTCATTCCCATTTTCAATTACATGATTTCTATGAGCAAAACTATCAATAAGGCATTCATCATACACCATGCTCAAAGAATCATGCTCTTCTATACTAGGAAAAACCGCAACTATATCCATTTGGCTACTACTAGCCACATCATAACATTCTAAGTTCATAGGAGTGTAGGGGAAAACGTTTTTACCTTGTAGCTCATATGAGCTACAACCGTCATATTGACATATGTTCGTTCAGCCCACGTGCTCCCGTTGGCCTACCATACGATCCAACCTTTCATTTTCCATAGCCAAGTATCGGAAAATAGTGTCAAGGTGGGCCAAAATGGCACTTGTATCATCATTGCCCCAAGGTTGGAGAGGTTGAAGCCGTGGGTTCCATTGTAATCGTACCTACAAACAAAACAAACTCACGAAACAAAAAAAAATAATTAGTTCACAAACTCCTCACCACACTCTCCCTCACGTCTTGATCATCTCATACTTGGTTTCACAAGTGTTGCAAGTCGGCTTGTAGTTTGTGATGAGTCGAGGGGTGAGTCTACTCCTTGGTCGGAATGGATTCCATGCTTGAAAACTCAAGAAAGTAATGTCCAAACTTGAACTAAGAAATACTATGATTCAAAAATAATAAAAGCACAAAAAGTAACGCTAACATGAAGAAACGTATTCAAAAACTAATTTACAACTTAGTAGGTAGTTACTAGTTGCCAATTAGTATAAGAATCAACAAAAAAAGAAACTAAGAATCCAAGATATTGATCCCTAAGTTTCGGTATTGTACGGAAATTGGTGATATGGCGGTTTAGGATTGGTTGCGGTTTTTGAAAGGTTCTTATTTTTCCAACTTTGAAATTTTGGTTCAATTTCAATTCTTGAATAAGTGTATTTCAGCCTTGGGGAAGAAAACATCAAGATTTGAGCCTTTTTTCACATTCAAAAGATTTGACTTGTCTTACACCTTTTGGGCAAGACACCCTTTTGAAGGGTTAGGGGCCCTTTCCTCTTTTGGACACCTAAAAAAGTGTTCTTTTCCTCTTTTGGTACCAAGTCTTTCGTAGATCTTTTTGTCCCCCTTCCCTTTTGGTAGGTCTTTGGGATTTATTTTCAAGACTAACAAGGGATTCACTTCTTTCTACTTGGCTTTTGGATCAAACAACACTATTGAAGAGCCTTTTTGCAACTAGACATGAAGATAGTCTAGAACAACAAGAACTTTCAATGGAAGTTTGAAAACCTAGCCTCATGATGAACCTCCAACAATTAACAACACCTTTTTCAAGCTTAATAACCCACAACAAAATACCAACAACACGAGTTCAAACCATACCTTCAAGTTTCGGTCCACACAACAACACCAACAATGTCCAAATTCTTGAACCCACCACCAACAATACTACACAAACGTTCAAGCTCTCTTAGATCTAGACTCAAGGTGTTAGATAAGAAGAAAACTAACATAAGAAACACTCAAAACAAGAAAAAGACACCTAGATCTAGATACACAACATTCTTCCAAGACAACACAACAACAAGGACTCACTTCTTGGCCAAGAACACCAATACGTAGAACACTTTTTTTTTATTTTCTATCAAACGAGCCCAAGATTGGTCTTGTGGGAATAAAACCAGCCTTAGGTTTGATACCAAATGATACCAAACGGTCCAAATATGGCTCAAAACAGCCCACAAAACGTCACAAAACAGTCCACTAGAACTAGGCACAAAACGGCAACAAGAAAGCAAAACTAACTTAAGAGATAATGGATAAATAACTTGACATAAAGAGAACATGTAAGATAGAAACTAAAGAGTATATTAAACTCAAAAATCCCTACAAACATGTAAACTAACACTAAGTTCTTACGTTGACACAAAAGGGACTTTACATTCTCTAAACACCAACGTATCAAGCCAATAATCCAACACAAGTGATTCCACACTCAAGTTGAAACCTAGTTTCGGTTTTGTGCCTCTCCAAAGGGAGAGGACTTGTGTTTCTTTGTGTCTTATGGCTTACAACATCATCAAAAAACTAACTAACGAAACCCAACAAGGTTCTATGTATAGTGTATTACAAAATAAAGTATAAAATGACCAAAAGGTTCCTCAAAGAGTGGGGCGCCCATCAAGTGTATGGTGTGGACTATTTTAGTGCCCTTTTAAGCCCTCCTTTCACACTTCAACAATGTCTTAGCTCGGGTGGACTCTTGACATACTCATACACCTCAATCATCGTGGTCGTGCTTTTATCACTAACCCAAGTCTTAGCTCCGTCGTCCATATTCTTAATTGCCCTAACATAAACCATATGTATGCTTCTAGCCTCCAAATACCTCCAAAAAACCTCTCTTGTAATTCTATCATAGGCCTTCTCTAAATCGATAAACACAATGTGTAAATCCTTCTTTCTTTCCCTATACTGCTCCACCAATCTCCAAACGAGATAAATGGCTTCAGTAGTCGAGCGCCCTGGTATAAATCCAAATTGATTCTTAGAAATAGTACAATCCTCCGCAACCTCAACTCCACCACCCTCTCCCAAACCTTCATAGTGTGACTTAACAACTTGATACCCCTATAATTGTTGCAATCCTGAATGTCACCCTTATTCTTATACAACGAAATCATCGTACCCCACCTCTAAGCTTCAGGCATCATCGTCGTCCTAAAAATTATGTTAAACAACCTAGTCAACCACTTCATACCCGCCCCTCCTGCGTACTTCCAGAAATCCATCAAAATCTCATCTAGCCCCATCGCTCTACCTCTATACATCCTAGGAATAGCCCCCTTCACCTCCTCAACCTTAATGCACCTACAATAACCATAATCGCAGAACCTCTCAGAATGATCTAAATCCCCTAACACAATGCTAGTATTAATTCCTTCGTTCAAGAGCTTATGGAAGTAAGACTGACATTTCTTTCTAATATGACCCTCCTCCATCAAAACTTTGTTGTCCACATCCTTAATACACTTCACCTGCTCCAGGTCCCGAGCCTTCCTCCCTAGCCTTAACTAGCCTATACTACTTTTTATCCCCGCCTTTACTATCTAACGTTGCGTATAAATTCTCAAAAACAACATCCTTAGCCATCGGGACTGCTAATTTTGCCTCTCGCCTAGCAATCTTATACTCCTCCCAATTCTTTCATTTATCCTCTTCATCTTTGCTCTCAGCCAACTTTGCGTACATTCTCTGCTTAGCTTCCACCTTTCCTTCACTTCCTCGTTCCACCACCAGTTCCCTTAGTGTTTTCCCGAGCGGCCTCTCGTGATACCCAACATCTCTCTAGCTGTCTCCATGATGCAACTGGCAGTCTTATCACACATACTATCAGCATCTCCCCCACTCCCCCAAGCCTTATTCACAGTCAACTTATCCCTTATATCTAGCGCACTAAAAAAAGTTAGACTGTCCTATCTAATCCTCGGTTGCTCCTCCACACCTCTCCTACCCGTACCTTTCTGATCTCCAAGTCTATTACTGAAAGCCTATGTTGGGTCGAAGACCCTCATTTGGTACGACCTTACAGTCCTTACAAATACTCCTATCTCCTTTTTCGAGAAGCAAGAAGTCAATCTGAGTCTTGGCCACTAAAGTACGAAAGATAACCAAGTGAACCTCCTTCTTGGGAAAGTTCTAATTAACTACCACTGATCCAAACACCCAAGTATAAAATTAAAGTTCCACTCCTTCATCATTCCTTATACCGAACTCATAGCCTCCATGCACATCATCATAACCCCTCGAAGAAGACTTTATGTGCCCATTGAAATCCCCTTCTATGAACAACTTCTCATTACTAGGACCACCCCTCACCGTCTCATCCAAAGCCTCCCAAAACCCCTTCTTCTCTTCCTCATCCAAGCCTTCATGTGGGGCATATAATAATATTTCAAGAAGACCCTTCAATAACTATCTTAATTAACATCATCCTATCGTTGACCCTCTTAACCTCTACCACTTGCTCCCTAAGCTCATCATCTATTAGGATACCTACACCATTTCTGTTCCTCACGCTTTTTGGGTACCACAACTTATAATACTTTTCATATAATTTTTCAAAATTTTAAATTTTAAATATTGAATCAATATGTTCAATTTAGCTTTTAAGATTAGTCAAATTAACTTTATTAAAGCGAAACATGACAATTACAGTGAACATGAGATTATATGTTTATAGGGATCAATAATGAATGAAATACAATTTTTTTTATTTTTAATGATACTTTTTAATTATTAATTGAATGAAATTGTAATGGGCATCCTTTCTTAGTTGAACAAAAGAAAACGGCATCCTTTCTTATAACATGACGCACGAATCAAATTAATGTGAATCAAACTAATGTTTGAATTGAAATTGAGATATTGACGCAAGTTCTTTCCTTCTGATTCGGTAGATTTATTTCTGAAAAGGTTGACAATAAGTTTTATCAAATTTGATCATTCACTAACAAGTAATCCTAAAGTAGGCGAATTTGGTCATGGAGATGCAGAAACATTACTTTAGGATTCATTACATGTCCAAGAACTTTCATTTTTCATCTTACCAATGTACTGTGGCCAAATTAAATCATTTTTTTCTGAGGACCTTTTATTATTTTTCATCATGTGGGAGTCAAAATTGTCAAATTTCTTTATAACAATTTTGTTTATCGGAAACTTCTATTTAGGTACTTTTTGGAGTGATGAATATTATACACATAAAACGTGTAGCAATTTACATTTAAATCTCATTTAGTTGTTATAAATGAAAAAAGTATCCAAAACTTTTTCTACAAAATTATGTTGTAAAAGAAATTAAATTATTTAATTTTATAATCTCAAATGATGTAATAATATTCACTAATAAAAGAGATTAAAGCCTAATATAATATTGATCGGTTAGAATGTATGGAAATGACAAAATAGGATTTTTTTTCCTTAGACTAATTAAAAAGGAATGTGTGTCACGCATATTCGGACAAAGTAATTGATATATATATATATATATTTGAGTAAGAATGTTTTAGAGAGGTAATTGTAGAAAGAACTTAACTTATTTTGATGTAGATATGACATTTCTTCACTTTCGAGTTCTTGGTAACAAGGCAATACAATGGACTATTTTAGTACTTTCCTCTAAAATAATTCCAAAGAAAATGTGCTTGTTAAAGTGATATGATGTTATAGCGAGTAGTTGTTAACTTGTTATAGAGAGGTGTGACTTTCGCGTCCAAACGGAATTAATTTCTCGTATGATCAATAAACAGGTATAATAAAAAATGATACAGCATAGAAGTTTCTAACATAGGAATTTCAGTCATTTCCAGTGTATACTCCGTGTATAACATGTATATCGTGAATGATGTTATAAAGAAGAGAGTGTTAACTTGTTATAGAGAGGCGCGACTGTCAACGTCCATAAAACGGGATTAATTTCACGTATGATCAACAAGCGAGTATAATCAAATACGATTCAGTATACCTACTATGCCAACATTTTCGTGCTACTGAATTGACCTTCCATGAAAAGTATCTAACATGGGAATTAAATAGTCGTTCCCCATGTATACTCAGTGTATTCAACAACATAAGGGGATCTGGGGAGGGTAAAGTGTACGCAGTCCATATCACTATCTCTGAAGAAGTAGAGAGGTTTTCAATAGACCCTCGGATTAGGACAACTAGAAATGTATACTCGGTGTATAACAAGTATATATCACAAATGTATTATTGGCATATAAGGTATACACATTGACTATTATACAGGTTGAAAATCTTAGCAAAAAATAAGAAATGAGATTATTTGTTGTTATGACTTGGTTGGGCTACTACATGCAAAAATCCCATATAAACTTTAGTAAGCATCAGAAACTTGTAATGCATGTCAAAAATATATTGCATATATAACTGGATTTCAAGAAACAATATGATAAAAAAGGACAATCTGATGAACAAAGCATCCGGCATTCACGCATTATCCACAAAAGGGGCACAACCCAAGGGATGAGATTTAGATAGCATATTCTAATGCAAACATTAGTGACTACTTCAACCGCTCGAGCCCATGGCATATAAGTCACACAGAGGCAACTTTTACGGTTGCTCGAGAGACAGTAAGATGATAATATATATTTCAATGTGATACCCATAGTACCAAAAACTATAATTTGTGTTATTACAGAGTGATACTATTTATTAGCCCTCTCAAGACTCTAAACCTCCTAATATCTACTACACATTATATCAGTCGATTTACGCAAGTAGCCAAATTTATGGCCTTGTATGTAGAAGCTGGCTACTCTTTCAAAATTAGATCAGTGGTCCGAAGTTTAAAATACAAAACTTTTGCTCAAACCACGCGTCTAATTTTGAGGGAAAAAGTGGCTAACTTCTAAATACAAGGCGACAAAAGTGGTTACAAGGAGTAAATATCACCATCTTATCTTACAATATAAATGAACTAAGTTTACAAAGCAAGCTTCCATCGATCTCGATAGCTCATTATAGCATTTAAATTCTACACACCGACCATAATATACATGATATGTCAACATAATAGCCAAGGAATTCACAATCTCCGGACCTAAGTTAACGTGCAGCTAAGTTTGTGAGTACTTCAAATGTGTGAAGTCACCTAGTTAGAGTTGCAAGAACAGAACGTACTTGTGGTGAATCTTGATCACTCTCCGGAAAGAAGGTTGATCGAGTGCTCCAGAAATAGCGATGTCCAGCATTCTTTAGTTGACAAAATGAGCCTCAGCGTATCTGCTTTGAGCTTCGTTGCTCAGAAACAACGTGATAACCTGAGACACATACAGTTTGTCATGGCAACAACAGATATGGTACCAATTCGAAGAAACCTCAAATCATTTGGTAAGTTTACCATCAGTAGCTTCTGGTCGGGAGTGGATCATAGTCGTAAGCATCACCAGCCTTGATAAACCGGCCCTTCACACGCCTTCTGACATCAGCTCTTGCCTTGCGGGAAACATATCTCACTCGCTTGTCAAATCTATTATATTATAGAAAGACCGTTAAAGAAGGTATTGCTAACTTGTCAACCGATGAAATTTCTTGGACTATGGTATACATAAGCTTAAAAAAACAAGATATCTCAACTAATTTATTAACAGTGGCACTATTTCTTACTTGCAATGTGCTATGGTGACACAATAAAACAGAACTTTGAGATGCTATTGACACTGTGACACGTGCATATCAACGATTAGTAAACAACTTACTTCCTTGTCTTCTTTTTTTCCTTGTAGCGCAACACAGCATTGCTCCTGCTAGTCGATGGTGATGAAATTTCAGGACCTGGAGGACACCATGGTGGTGGCTCTCCCATTAGGAGCATCGGGGAGACTCCACAGTCTTGGTAATCTCCGGTACTGCATTCTCCAGTTTTTTTGGAAACTGAGAGGCTAGATTGTCTAGCAAAGTAAAGGATAGAATCTGTCTTGCAGCTCATCACGGAATCTGCAGATGCTGCATCGCTACATGTTGGATGCACTGTATTTACCCGTGCAATTGCTGATCCCTGGTAAAACATTAACAGATTTAGGTTCATCGATGTTTAATATGATTACATAAAACGCTCCCAGCAAGATCAAAGAATAATAACCGACAACAAGATAAAGAGCATCAGAACAGAAGAGGACCATTATGGAGATAATATTGACATTCTGCATTACAGGAAGGAGACAATATTTTGTTTTGGTATACGTACTAAAGGTTGGTGAACAAATAAGATAAGTGATCCAGCAGCAGAAGGAATTGGATATCTATGTTAATGAGGATTTCACAATTAAGTCACATTACCAGCAAGATAATTTTACTCTTCAGCTGTCAAACAATCTTAGATGAAAAAGTGCAAATGCCACTTACTAAAAAAGTAATTTATCTCCGCTCCATAAATTGGTGATCGGGAATCCTTCAAATAATTATTTTGGCTCTATTTCATACTCCATGCAGGACAAGAATTATACCTCAAAAATCAAGTAGTCGAGGTGGAAGATGGTTTGAGACATAAGCCTAACGCATGCATTAGGGTAGACTGTCTCACTCTACATCACACCTCTTAGGGAAAGCACCTTCCTCTAACTCCGCCCCCCTCACAAACCAAATGAATCACCCACACAAAAAAACAGAAAAATACGGCTAAAACACAATGCATTCTACAAACACTGCAGATAAACAATAAATGGTAAAATTTATGACAGAATGTAACAATACTCTTGAAATATTTCTATTGAGTTATCTACGATAAACTTTAGCTAAACAATAGGAAACTTTACTGATGAGACATACTACTATTTTTGCTTTGAGCCCTGTTTCTAGATCGTTATACTATTCATTTCAACGGTTTTTCCAAGGCTCATATCCATTCCACATGGATAATACCACTCCAATGAAGGTTAAAAAGCTAGAGCATTGCTTTTGCTTTATCCAATGGGTACTATTAATGTCACTTGCTTAAGTAGGAATTGATCCATTTAACCACGTCATTCAGGTTTTGATCTCACAATTGAGGGGTTTTGAGTCCTTCCATCCCAGATCCATTACTCTCACTCCAACCTAACGTTGACAGTCGATACTCGAGTTTATCTGAAGTATCCCAATGGTGTAATGCCATCGACAACTCACAAGACCACCGAGATCTTTTGACTTGGATCACGGCTTCTGGTCATACTGTTGGGTTCATACAATATGAAAGAAGTGTGAATGAAAAAATGGAGAGTAAAATGGTGGAGGGAAGGAGACACTAA
>NC_061119.1:204343812-204363539 GCF_002878395.1 Capsicum annuum | reverse complement strand
GACATAAATTTTCAGAAAAGGTTACACCTTTTGAATGAACCATTGCCTCTTTTCAGAAGAGGCATCTTGTGGCTATATAAACCTGCTTTCATCAACAGGTTTTGGTACGAAAATTTCAGAATAAAAACACTCTTCTTGCCTTAAAAATATTCTGTGTGATCACTCAAAATGTTCAGCGAGTTAGAAGATATTCCAGTTGTTTAAGGTACCGCTACAATTGATTTGTTTGGCCATTTTATCCTGGAAGGAAAATTCCGCAACCTCGGGTACACTGAGGGGAATTATTTCCTTAAGGAAAGTCCGTGAATTCGGGCGACTTGGCCATTTCTGTTTCATCTTGATTTCTGAAAATAAAATACACTTCGAAGAAAGATCACTTTGATCTTGTGTTGAGGGTATTTTTTGTACTTCATTGAGTTCTTGTTTTAAACTTGAACTAGTTGAAGTTGTTCTGCATATACAGATTTTGCGTACCCGTAGAAGGAAATAACACATACAATAAAAGAATGTCACTGAGCGACTAGGAATAAGACCAGACCAACCATTGTACAGGTAAAATAGGGCTGGACTAGCGTTCTTCCTTTAAGAAATATGTAAAAAGGTTCATGCAATAAATTGCTAATAAAGACCAGGTCCCTAGCCGATGACAATTGAGTGTGGCATTCTTTCTCTTCCCTTTTCGTCACAAACAAAAGAAGGCACTAACTAGAGAAGTAAAGAACATTTTTGTGGACATCCTTCATCGTGAAAACAAATGTCCATACTAACAAGATTAGGACGAGAGAGAATGTCAAGTAATTGATCTTGATCCAGCTAATATTAATAGTGATGGCATGTTATTTGCATGAAAAATTATGAGGCAGCGGAAAGTATATGACAGTTGGAAGTATATGCAGGAGAAATGATGCAGTTAACCCTCAGACCCACCTCAGCAGCATTGGGGATATCCTGGCAGCTAGAGTCGGTACCTTTTACGTCTTTCATCTCGAAGAAGCAATCAAAATTTTCATTCTCAAATAGCTCATCTGGATAATTGAGAGAATCCCCAAATAACTCTTCATAATTCTGAATACCCATGTCCACCGAATCCATAATGAGGTTATCACAGAAAGGATCCTCCTCAAATAAACTAGAGCCTTTTGCTCCCATATAGAATCCCTGACAATAAAAGAGTTGCTAAGACTTAATTATTTGGCGCAGCGATGTATGATGATTTGACAGGATAAAAACAAAAAAAAACGTGGAAAAAAATTCATTTCTAAAAATGGTATCATCAATATAAAATGGTCCAAACTTGCATATAAAAAACTATCCAGGTAACCTTCTGACAGGTAACAAAATCAGGACTAAAAATCTCTGAAGAATGGCACTTCTCAATTTAGTGGGACAAGTCAAATGATTTCAAGAGAAACAAGGTGAACACATGCTAAATGCAATCAAATGCTAAATAAAGAATATGGAATTCTTCTGATGATAGAAGACAATGTCAGAAATTAGAGTTTATCTTTCCTCAATCATTTTGACTCTCGTAGAACTCCACTAGTTTCCAGTGTAGTGTAATAAAAGAACAGTGCACTGTCAAATCCAAAATCAAGTTTGTTAGGGAATCCCAGTAGAACAGCTGTTGCAAAACAACCTCGGGTTAAAGGAGCCAGCAGCACAACACTAATAAAAAGTGGGAGACGTTTATATCAACAGTCGATCACCATAGCTTCACAAGGAAAACGACACTAATATCTTCCAGAAACATGGGAATCAGTTCCACAAAGTTCCAAGTGAAATTTCAGTATTGAAACAAAACTGGCTTAACATATAAACAGACATTCAAATTTGGCCTCAGCTTGCAAGTAACCACTCCAACTTTAAGAGTGCACATCTAGACACCTCAACTTGGTCACAGCTGGCAACTAAACACTCCAACTCGTCACCACAGTGTCTCGTGGACATCCAACGCTGACATGACTAATAAATTTGGAGGTGTCTAGATGAACATTTTGTAAGTTGGGGTGTTCAACTGACACAGTGGATGCGAGTTGAGGTGTCTAAGCATGCATACTCAGAGTTGGAGTGTTTACTTGTCAATCGAGGCCAAGTTTGAGTGTCTGTATGTGTATTAAATCTATTCACTTCTATTAAAACCATCACTGAAAACTCAGATTACCTTTGACGAAGATCCGATAGGTGGTTCCAGATTATGCAGCTTGTTGTCAAAAGTAGGCATAGACGATTCCATTAAAAGATTCGATTTGTCAGAAATATTCATTTCACTCACTTCAACTGCAGCAAACACATTTTGTGAGTTGTCCTTTCCTTGAGGATCTTGACCATCCCTAGGGCGGTTATCATTGATGCTCATTGAACCCATTCTCTGTTCACAAGTATCACCGACTGAAGGGTCATCTAATAGAAATGACCAGATATTAGAAAGTTCAGCAGCGGAAGGACATCCCGTATAACTACTAAGTGCTTGCCTCTTGTGCATTGTTGAACCTGAACTAGAACTAGCATGACCTGACCAATCACAGTTCTGGCAAAGCGATGTTCGCTCCTCGATGCATCTAACAACAGCTGGTTGTGAATTACATCTTTCACATATAAGCGTCCTGGAATGACGTTGCGAAAGAGCATTTGCAGAATGGACATTTCGATCACATGACAAACATAAACAAGCTGCATCAGACCGGCAATATACAATCGATCTTTGCTCTCCACAGTATTCACATATATAACCCATAACTTCTTTTTTTCCCCAGTTATTCTAGACCAGAATCAGTCTACAGATCTTCAGCCTTCAAAGCACAAAATTTCAAACTTTATGTGACCGAAGATGATTTCTCAACTGATATCGTTATCTGCAATAAGGAATAAGAATCTGCATTATCAAAACAACAACAACAACACACCTAGTGTAATCCCACAAGTGGGTTTGAGGAGGGTAGAGTGTACGCAGACCTTACCCCTGCCTTAGAAGGGTAGAGAGGTTGTTTCCGATATACCCTTGGCTCAAGCTAAACCATATCAAAGAAATAACGGAGGTGACAAAATCATGGCAAAAAACTATAGAAAGCATGACAAACCATTCCAGAAAAAAGCTAATGAGGTAAAAAGATGCAATTTTTAGTATAGTACATGTTTATCCTTCATATCCAGATATCTTTCCCCATCCAAAATACGAAAATTCACCTTCATTCAAACTAAAGATCTGGTCAGCAAAATAATACTACATTTAAACACAACTTAAAGAGAATGGAAAAAGAAAAATCAACTGTGCCACTTTAGTCAATAAAGGGAAAAAGTGGTATAAACTATAAATGAGAATCAAGCATCCAGACAAACAGTGTAGAACTTTCACAGTCACAACCTTCTTTCTTTCTAAGCATCATTATTATCCACAACAAAAAAACAAAAAAATGACATTTTTTTTCCTAATTAAAATATCTTAAGCTAGAGGGGATAAAAATTTTGAACAACAAGGGAAAGTAATCATTAACAAAAGACATCAAAAAGCAAAGGGATAGAGCTCAAGAGAAGCATAGAGAAAGATCTAAACAATGGAAATTTGTGAAACTTCAAGATTATCAGCAACTACAAACAGATCAAAAACAAGAAACACCAAAGCAATCCAAACATAGATTCAAGAAAAGCAAACTCAATGAAAAAACATCAAAAAAAGAAATTATTTTTGACAAAACATTCAAGAAACAGAACCCCATGTCAAAAGTAGGACTTAAAAACAAGGGAAGTTTGAGAAACTTCAAAATTATCAGCAACACACAAAAAGATCAAATAAGAAACACCAAAGCAACCTCAACAAAGATTCAAGAAAAGAAACCTCAATGAACTCCAAGAAAATAAAAAGTTTTGACAGAACATTCAAGAAACAGAACCCCATGTCAGAAGTAGGATTTACAAGCAATCTTAAACAATGAAAGTTGGGAAAAGGTTCGAAATATATCTAAACTTTGGCAAAATTTGTTGTAACATGCCTCAACTTTGTGGGGGTCCCTATGGCCCCCCTCGCCTATTTATTACCGTATTTCTACGGCATATATTTGTATATTTGTTCCGCTGGACCACTGCGTGATACACGCACACTGAGCGGGTAAGGATCTGAAGTGGTCCAGCTGGAAAGATATATGCCACAAAATATGGTAATAAATAGTTGAGGGGTCATAGGACTAAAGTTGAGGCATGTTACAACAAATTTCGCCAAATTTTAGATATATTTCTGACTCTTTTCCCTATGAAAGTTTGACAAACTTCAAAATTATCAGCAACACACAAGCAGATCAAAACAAGAAACAGCAAAGCAAACCAAACACAGATTGAAGAAAAGCAACCTCAATACAACAATAACAACAACATATCCAAACCCCCACAAAATGAGGTTTGGGGAGTGTAGAGTATACGCAGACCTTACCTCTGCCTCAGAGGCAGAGGCAGAAAGACTGCTTCCGATAGACCCTCGACTCAAGAAAAATCATCCAAAGCAATCCAAAAGCAACCTCAATGAACTCAAAAACAAACAAAAAAAGCATTCTTGACAAAACATTCAAGAAACAGAACCCCATGTCAAAAGTAAGATTTACAAGAAATCTTAAACAATGAAAGTTTGACAAACATCAAAATCATCAGCAACTCACAAACAGATCAAAACAAGAAACAACAAGCAACCTCAATACAACAATAACAACACCATATCTAGTATAATTCCACAAAGTGGAGTGGTAGAGTGTACGTAGACCTTACCTCTACCTCATAGGTAGAGAGGTTGTTTCCAATAGACCCTCGGATCAAGAAAAATCATCCAAAGCAATCCAAAAGCAACCTCAATGGACTCAAAAACAAACAAAAAAAAAAAAGCATTCTTGACAAAACATTCAAGAAACAGAACCCCGTGTCAAAAGTAAGATTTACAAGTAATCTTAAATAATGAAAGCTTGACAAACTTCAAAATTATCAGCAACACAAACAGATCAAAACAAGAAAACAACAAGCAACATCAACAAAGATTCAAGAAAAAGCAACCTTAATAAACTCAAAAAGAACAGAACTTAAAAATACATTCAAGAAAGGTAACTAACTGTACCTGATATAACAGTTAAGCTGACTAAAACGATCAACACAAGAAAAGAAACAAGTACAGATAACCACTTTTACAGCAGCTTTTTTTCAAGAAAACCCTTAAGCAAGAAAGATAAACCTTTCTAAATATCTTTCTCTATATGTGTGTTGGTTGGTTTTTGAAAGTGTTTTTTATTTTATTTTATTTTTTGGTATACATGTAACTATGTATATGCTGATGAAGTGTAGAGTTGTGATAATATCTACAAATAAAATAATATTAAAGTTGATAAAAAAGTGCAAGAGAGAGAAAAGAGTAGAGGGGGGTGTCATGTGGGACCCTGTCCTTTTCATGAAAAGGAAAAGTTAGGCCCCCACCCCACCCCAACCCAACCACCCTCTTTGGTAGAAAAGTGTATGATGTGGCACCATATCTTTCCTTGATATTTTTAGTCTTTGTTGCAAAAAGAAAAAGGAAATCAAAAGCATTTTGGTAGATGTTATGAATAATTTAGATATTTTAGAGGGAGTGGTCGAAAATGATCTCTTATGAACACTTATAAATTCGTAATAATAATAATAATATATTGATAATATTAAAAAAATAGTAGCATCAACAAATAATATGATAACTAAAGCAAAGAAAATGATATATAATATTAAAAATCAAAGAATAATATAGTAGGAGATAATAATAATAATAATATAAGGGAATTAGATAATGTTTGACTTTAAATCTTTGTGTATAGAGGTATTTCTTAATGAGCTGTAGGTGTTTCATGTCTTATCTAATCACATTTATCTCTAATTATAGTCACTATAGTTAACATCTCTTGTATCTTTCTCTTCACATACTTGAATCATATTAGCTTCGTGTCTCTCATTTTCTCCACCATGAAAGTCATTTTTATTTTGTCCCGAATAATCTTATTTTTGGCCTTGTCTCTCCAAGTATACTCATATCTCGTTTCTGCTACTCTCATCTTTTGAACGTGTAAATTCTTGACAACCAACTCCATTCTATACAATATAGCTGGTTACTCCATTCTATACAATATAGCTGGTTAGATCACCGTCTTATAAAGCTTACTCTCTTCATTTAGAAAAAGAATTGGCGATTTTTTTTTAGTCCATGTAAAAAAGAATGATCATTTTTTTTTAAAATACTTTAATTTCAAGTTTCAACGTGGCATATTTAAGACCGCAAAATAAAAGAATATTTTGATACATTAAATATAAATTTAATTTAAGATTGTAAGATTCAATTTTTTTGTATTATTTAAATTTCATGTCAAGTCAAGAATATCATTTTTTTTCTAGACTGAGGAAATACCAATTCAAGGCTTGATGGCATAATCTTATCACACAAGATATCAGGAGCTACTTACAAATCGAATGCAAAAAGAGGATTTTTCTTTTCAGATTTTTTATGTAAATTTTGTATAAATTAAAAATAAGTTTGTAAAAGAATTATAAAATCATGTCTCTCGATATTTTACTTGTAGAAACTATACCTTCAAATATTTATTCTCGATAATCTTTTTCAACTTTTGTTAAATTCTACATCAAAATTTGTTAAATTCTACATCAAAATTTGTTAAAGAGAACCAAAACATTATAAACTATATTTAAAGAATTATGAATTTTCTTTTTTAAAGATAAGGGACCATTTTTGTCATTTTACTCTTACTATTTAATTAATGAGTTGATCTTTTTTAACTTTCACGTGCACTAGCCAAGTATCAAGACTATGGAGTAGTTTTCATCGATAACAAAAATAATGTTGGATATAGTGTTTTATAATATCAGAATTAGTATAAAGAAATTACTTATGTTGATATTATTTTATTTGATGTATTAAAAATATGTATTATATAATATTTAAAAAATATTTATTTATAAAAATTTCTTCATATTTTTAATTTTTGTACACTCTACCGGGTATATTTTTAATCATACTTATGCATATATTAAAAGATCTTTGTTATAAAGTAAGAAAGAATAAAGAAGAAGGGTAGAGAGAATAGAGAGAGTGATTCTTATTTCTTTAGAGAGAGTAATTCTTATTTCTTCTCTTGAGGGATGAGAGATCATAAAATTGTAAATACAATGAACAAAACCCCTCTATTTATAGGAAAATTTACTCCTAGTCTGAGTAAAAGAAGGATGCTTCAAATTCTAATAGATATCAAAGTAGATCTTGATAGATATTCATTATAATGTAAATACATTTATAACACTCCCCTTGAATGTCTAATTGGTAGATAATGTACCTCGTTAAAACCTTACTAGAAAAAATCCATTAGAAAAAAATCTAGTGAAGGAAAAAGAGTACACATCTCTAATAATACGCATTTCGACTGCCTCATTAAAAACCTTACAAGGAAAACCCAGTGGGACAAAACCTCATAAGGGAAAAAGAGTACATTGCGTATTAACTCCCCCTAATGAGAACATCCTTGACCTTTGCATCTCGATCTTGTGCAGCATCTTCTTGAAAATTGCAATTGGAGAAGATTTGGTGAATAAATTAGTCACATTGTCAGTTGAACGAATCTGTTACACGTTAATATCGTCATTCCTTTGTAGCTCATGTATGTAGAAAAGCTTTGGCAAAATGTGTTTCGTTCTATCTCCATTTATGAATCCTCCTTAAGATGTGCTATGAATGTTGAATTATCTCTGTACAAAATTGTGGGTAGATTGTCATATTTCACACCACATTTTTCTCGAATGAGATGTATCATGGACCTCAACTATACACATTCTCGGCTTGATTCATGAATAACTATTATCTCGGCATGATTTGATGAAGTAGTTGGGATGGACTGCTTTGTATATCTCCAAGATATGGCAGTATCACCACATATGAACACATAGCCTATTTGAGACCGAGCTTTATGCGGGTTGGATAAGTACCCACATCAGCATGACCAATAAGATCGGGACTGCAATCTTTAGAATAAAACAAGCTCATGTGTTTTATCCCATTTTGATGTCTCATAGTAGGAGCAGAAATATACTTTGCTAACAAATTGACTGAAAAGGCTATAGGCCTTGTAGTATTTACAAGGTACATGAGTGCATCAATTGCACTAAGATATGGTACTTCATAACCAATCCAATTCGATGTATTTCGAATGTCAGCAAATAATTTATTGCTTTGAAAACTCTCCAAGAGTTTCAATAATGTTCAAACAATAAGCTTATACAATATAAAGATTATAAATAAGTTTCCCATAAACTTTTATATGCTTCAAACATTTTGAATCCTTAAAAGTTTTTCACATAAGTTTTGTCAAGTTACAATATTCAATATTTCATGAGTGACATCTTTAAATATCTAGAATGTAAATCAAATAAGTTTAATACTTACCAAGATGCATCATTTCATGTCACTTGATAAATGTTTCTACGTCAGCATGCTTAAATTAACAAAGAATTAAGATCATCGTAATCTTTCACAATATTGCGCTAATATTGTGTCAAAGATATTGATGATATATCATTTAGTATCGGTTCACAATGCGACATAACATTTTGAGATCTCATCACTTCATTATTTTCAGTTACCTGAACCTCTCATAAGGTTTCATGAAGTGTTATGTCATAGGCTCTTCAAGCGCATAGTACTTTCTTATTATGATTATTTGCTCTTATTTTATACAAGTACTATTTCATTTGGAACTGATTGGTCTATCACGCATCACACATGCATAGACTTTGTCAGTTAGAGACATAAAATAGGAGCACTTGTAGCTTAAATATGAGATGCATTCGGCATTTGACTTGAATTATCTTTTGAATGAGGATCTGATGATAATTCTTAACATACTTCATAACTGCTTATAATCTCTCCCTTGTGTTAAGAAAACTAATATACATCCTCCATCTTCTTTGATGGATCCATCTTTGTGCATCATGGTACATTCATTAATCGTATATTGCACATCAAAACTATTAGATGGAATAGTTAATTCATGACCTTGAACCAATTGAGGGAGAAGAAATAATCATAATTTATTGGTCTAATGCATACAAGTGTTATTGTATGCAACATATCATATTTCATACCAACACATGAAACTTTGTTCTCATTAGCAATGGTTTAGCAATTTATCGAAGGCATTCAATGCTAAACCATCGTCATCAAGATAACTTTCTTGATTGCACAATCTGAAAATTATGTTCTTAACTCAATTTTATTGAGCAAACAGCTTTATGAATGTCAAACTGCAGGTTGACAATGAATGTACATGTGATTTTTTTATTGATGCATCTTTTCAACACATCACATGATAGGTGAACGAGACCTTATTCACGTTTTATTCTTTTCGAATTTTGAGGGATCCAATCCCAAAATTAGTTGGTCCAACCAACTTATCATGAGAACAAGTAACATTAAAGATCATGAAGAATTTTCTAATTCTTCAATATATGTTTAATACTCAGAATACACATCTTCGGAATATCACAATCGTTCATGTCAACTTATAAACTTTTAATCTAATAAACTCCAAGTTTACCATGATATGTGTTTTTGCTTTAGTAAATTTCAGATTTACTATTATATGAATAAATTTCAGATATACTACTTCAGAAGTAGATTTTAAAATTATTCAACCTCTTTCGGAGGTGAGATGTGATACAATCACAATCAAGTGCATGTTTGCATTAATAAGTTTCTCATTCCCTAGGAATTGAATATAATCGTGCCTTAAGCCTATCAAATTATGATAGCTTATAACATCTTTCAAGATTTTGCTACTTCAGAAGCAAATTGAGGCATACATATGATGTAGAGAATTTTTCTCTAGCATATCTTATAATCATATAAGCGTGTGAAAATATTATCACTTTTGATGATCATTATCATATTATCCCTCCATGCATATATCCGTGCATTCAATCACTTGTCTTCTTTCAGACATATTATGCACTGCTACCACATACACCTCAAGAATGAAGTAAGTTGTCATATTTCAGACTTATCATATATTGCTACCACATTCACTTCATGGAATAAAGTATATTCAATGGGTCGAATTTCATGACTTTTCACCCAATACCCATTATTTTGCCTTAGCCATCATAATATCATCAATATGGTGCATTGAGAATCAGACTCAACATCTTATCCATATAAAGGCGTCTTAGACTATAAATTAATGGGACTTAAACCCAATATTTCATTATCATAGTGCATCACAGTTTTAACTCGATGTCTTAAATTTAAATCCACCATCTTATCCTCAATTAATAATATAATAAGTCAAAGAAATTATTCAAAAGTCAGTCAGTAAATAAAAGTTCACAATCTTTATTTTACAAAAGAAAAAATATATCAAAAATATGCTGAAATTGAGATCAATCATTCTTAGTTGATAAGTCAAAACTGTAACATAATTTATTTATTTATTTATTTATTTATTTTTTATAGCAAAACGTGCACTTACTAAGCACAACTCCACAATAGCATTGTTGTCAATAATAACTTTTCCTATATTATACTTTTCTATAATTTTATTTCTGGAGTGAGCAAATTATATGAATGAACATAGGAATTCGTGAAAAGAAATATAAATTGTCACATTGGCCATGGCATAATGTTGCATAGTAACATACAGATTACTTCAATACAAGATAAATTTTGATATATATGATTAATTTGCCATAGCTTAGTGACCGATTCCCACAAAATTTGGCATATAATCAATAAAATTAAAATTTCAATGTCACCTGATTTATTAGCAAAAGACTAGTAGCCCATCTAGTCAGCAAGTCAAATCATCGTGCTGATAACGTATTATAAACTAATAAAGAATAAAGAAGAAGAGTAGAGAATAGAGAGAGTGATTCTTATTTCTTCCCATCTTGAGGGATGAGAGATCATAAGATTGCAAATACAATGAACAAAACCCCCTATTTACAGGGAAAATTTACTTCTAGTCTGAGTAAAAGACGAATTTTCAAATCCTAATAGATATCAGAGTAGATCTTGATAGACATTCACAGTAATGTAAATACATTTATAACAATCTTGTACTATTGATCAATTTTCATAAATCTCAATTGTTTAGTATCTAATTGCATTCTATTCCTACTCTTTCGATAATTACATAAAATTTCAAATTTTAACTTTCGCTAATGCATTGTCAAGGCTCGGATACTAACCTTCCTGATACATAGATATCAATACATAACTCTTATGTATTAATATCACATAAATACATATCTTGTGTATTAGTAGCACCAAGAAAAATTGATATATAATTTTTGAAAGTTTTTTAATCAAAGGGCATCTTTCTTATGTACCTGTAATCTAATATTCAGCAGATATATAGCTTTTATACATTTGATAAAGGATAGCATGATGTATCTTTTTGTCCCTTTCAACTAGATACAACATTCTTATGTATCTCCGTACTCATTTAACAGATACATCATTCTTATGTATCTCCATTAACATCATGATCTTCAAATTCAATTGATGAATCTCCGAACTCCCTCCCCTAATTTCCTCCATTTTTGTCTCAGGCCACTGTCGCCAATAAACCTTGGTTGACGAGCTATCAAATAGGCCTCAACTCAATCTCTTGTATCACCGGGCATCTATAACCTCACTTTGCTCCGATCAGCATCGCATTACATATGAAATTTCGTCGAAAAAATACTATCTCCGTCTAGAAAATAATTACAATTCAAACTGTCACTTTTGACAAATTACCTACTTGCAACTGTCACTGAAACACAATTTTTAAGTTTGCAATAATAGCGACTACGACGAGAGAACTCCAAAACCCAATTTTATTACTAAGATTTGAGAAAAGGTGACAGAATGAAATGGGTATGTTGATCGATTTGGTATACAAAAATTATTAAATGAAAATTAATTGAATTTGCGATTTGATCGAGATAGGGGTCCATTAGGCGAGAAGAGGAGATACGTTGTGATATATTTGAAGTTTTGGAGAGAGAAAAAATGTAAGAAGTGATAATAAGGATTCGTTAAGGGGTAGTCTTATGTTTTTTTTTTTTTTTTTGAAATAATATCAAATAAAATGTATAACTATTATATGTATTAGAGTTACATAAATTGAAAAGTTTTACCATAACAACAGATTTTTTAGTCAAAATAGAAAGATTAATTTTCATTCAACCAAATAAACAGTATGTACAGCTAGCTCTTTTGGACTATGAAACTAGATTCTCAAAAGTAAAACATAGTTGTAAATCAATAAATTAAGACAAAGAGATGTTGCATCCCCTATTATTAACGTAAGACAAGTCACCTTCTAGAAGGAGTATTAATTGACGTTTGGTCATGAGAACTTTTTATTTTTTATTAAAAAAAATATTTTATTTTAATGAAAAAAATAAAAATAGTAGTGTTTGTTCATAAAAACTATTTCACTTTAATGAAAATTATTTTTGAAAAAGCGATAACTTATTTTCACTCATATTTCTCTCACAAAATTAGAAAAACAATTTCAATTTATATTTATGGTCAAACACAATACTAACTCCAAATTCAATTTCAACTTCAAAAAATTATTATTTTCATGATAAAAGAAAATCTTAGTCTTCAAATTTGTCACTTAAGGACAACCTAACTATCTAACTAACATAGAAAATTGTCTAACTTTTCAAGGATACTTTTTCATTTGTTATTTATCGTCCAGCAAAGATATCAGATAATTTTGTGTGACAAGATTTGAACAAATACAAAAAAAAAATTATCTAATATTTAATCGTTATAAAAATTTAAATTTAAAACTTCATAATTCTCAATCTAATTTGTTAATTACTAGGTCATGCCCTTCGGTGCATCACTATGGTTGGTTTTTTTTAGCCCTACTTAACATGTGTGAATTTAAATATATTAGCAATACTTGTCCGTATTGGAATATTCAAAAGAAATTATTCTATATTACTCCCACTTATGAATTGGATTTTTATTATATTGAATGGTTAGATTATGTAATCAATTATATTTGTTTTAGCCGCTCAACCAATCAAATGAAACCCCATGATCTCCATCATGTCAAACTAATTTTTTTTCCTTTTTCCAAACTATCCCTTTCAAATATAAGATTTGGAATTTTTTTAATTTAGAGAAAATTAGTTCTTTTTTCTTTTTTGATAATTTAAAAATTAGTTCTTTTTATTGAAGAAAGAGAGAATCAAATTAAAAAAATTTAGTAAAAGGTTGTAGTTCTCTCTTCCACCCATCCACTCTTGTTGAACACTTACGTTATTTCTGTAATTGTCTCATCTTCGTTATGATTTCAGGACCTATGTCTATCCATATAGATTCACCATCATTCGCAAGAGGTGCTTTACATTGGACCCGATTAATAATCTCTCTACTAAACAATGTATGGGTGTATATGTGTTCGATACTGACAGATAACGTTTTAAATTTTTTATATTTGGTTTAAAAAATATATTTTTAGGAAAACAACCTCTTTAAAAATGAGTAAAATGAGTTTCCTAGTAAAAGTAGAGAAAACAAGTTTGACCCATAACATTTCATATTAATTTTGTTCTTCCGACAATCCAGCACACTTCGTCATCACTCTTACTTGCATAGCCCCATCTCCACCAAGTCACACCCCTTCTCGCTACCCCCAATGCTATAACTTTTATCTAAATTATATATAAATACTTTTAGGATATTTTTTTATTTTTTCTTATGTACCGAACATAAATAAATAAATAAATAAATCCATTTATTTTCCTCCCTACCAAACACACCCTATATCTCATCAAATTATGTTTTCTCTCTCACCAGATTTTAAAAATATTATTAGAACAACAATAGATTTAGAAAAGAAATAAGTAAATGCCTTCTTAATTTTTTCTTAAAAGCACTTATTTTGGACCAAGTCAGGTTAATTAAAACAACAATTATTTTGCCGGATGAATAATTAGGAATGATGTAGAGAGATCGATCAAAAAATATTTAATAATTTATTATATGCCCTAAAATAATAATAATAATAATTAAAAAAACTGAAAATATTGATTTATATTATGCTTTCATTAATAATAGTGTTCTTTATAGATAACTAAATTTCAAAAGAACTATTTGGCCATTGGAACATGACTTTTCAAATTGTTAGAAAGGACACAAATTTAATTTTATGTTATAGTATTGACTTTAATATTTTATATATATGTGTCCTCACTCTAAATTAGTTTTCTTTATTCTAACTTTGTGCTTTTTTCATAACTTTTTTTATTTTCAACAATATAAATGAACAAGAAAATGATCCGTAAAATGAATAATTAATTGCTCCAAATAAGTTGTAGCTATTCCTAATAATGTAAATCGTCACATCACTCACAAGTAGAATTACTATTGTTAATTATTAAGATCTTAATTGTTAGAAAAAATAAAAAAGTATTGTAGCTATATGTTACATAGTATTGGTACAAGGACATGAAAATAAATCAGATCCTGAACTGGAATACATATTAGCCCAACTTTTAGAAGCTAAATTGAGCATATCACAATGAGTTGTGCTAATAAATGAGCGAAATTTTTTCATAAATGCCTCTAATAAAAGTTTGTAACAATATTATCTAGCTATATTTAATAATAATTTAAAAAGTAGAAAAAATAATATAAATATATATATCTTAACGCATCATATTTACACAAATTCCACTCATACAAATTAACTTAAAATATTCCAACTAATTATGTATCTTTGTTGAATGCATCAGGAGCTAATTATGTATCTCGACTGACCCAAAATAGAAAAAAATATACCGGGAGCTAATTATGTATCTCTACAAAGAAAAATATGTATTTTTATTGGAGTATTATGTATCTTGACAGACTAAAAATTTTTAAAAATGTATCGACAACTGATTATGTATCTTTACAAAGAAAAATATGTATCTTTGTGGATATACCGGGATTTAATTATGTATCTCGACAGACCCAAAATTGAGTTTTTTTAATAATTATGAAAATATCAGGATTTTTTGTAATTAAACTTCAAACTATAAAGGTTTATCTTGTTTTTACAAAAAATTATGCTTGCTTAGTTATATCGCATAATTTTTCTTAAACAAATAAGTTAATTAACTAGATAAAAAAATTATATTTTCATGAGCTAATTTTAACGTGATCGGTCAAGTGAAAAGGGAAATCCAATTTCTCAATTACTAGATTATGGCACTTCCCTTTTTATCCACAGACAATACTAGCTAGTAGTACAATGACAGACAATTGACCTATTGATTTAACCATATAAAAAGAAAGTAGTAATTGAGGTAAGGGAGAAGGGATAAAACTAGAAATAGCAGAATTCTAATGTTGATATTTACTATGATAAATAATAGTATTTTTTTTTAAAAAAAGTGATAGTACAAAGATTTGTTTCTAGAAATGGTGTTGGGCATTTTTAGTAGTCCCATTCAACATGACAGTTCACAAAGGGAACAATGATAAGATGAGTGAATCAGGTTTCAACCCAAAAAAGCCCCCCCCCCCCCCCCCCCCACATATATTTAAATAACATAATATAAAATGTGTCTTTTAACTTTATATTTTTCGACTTTAAATTTACGCAAGCAGACACTTAAACCATAATAAAATTGAATAAATAGATACACACATCCCTCATAGCAATCATGTGAGATGCATACATCCTACGTGTCAACAGGGGCGGCTCAAGCGCATTAGAGGCCTAAGGCCAAAATCAAACGGAGACCTTAAATTTTGGAAAAAGGACACTCTATGACCTTTTAAAAAAAATAATAGCCAAATTATAGCCAAGTTTGGCATTTGGACAAATAATGTCCAGTCGGCTAAACAAATGCTATTTTATAGCCATTTCCTAATCTTTTCCAATTTGGGTCATTTTGATCCACGTAGTTCATATACAGTCCATATACGATATTGATACAGTCTATATACAATACTGATACAATATTCAACTTGGGCAATTCAACCCTTTTAAAAATATTTCAATTTTTTTTTACTATAAATTTTTAAATTGATCAAATATTCTATTTTTTTTTAATTCTTTAGAAATAATAATTAAATTATATAAAAACGATATAATTATTAAAGGAAAAATTACAGAATGTAGCATACTTAAGACTATAATTACAATAAATAGCAACACGTTTGTAAAATTACAGTTTATAGCAAGAGTAACATTATTTTACTCATTAATTAGGTAAGTGCATGTTTTACTCTCACTACTTTACATTTTCCTATTTTCACTCCACTATTTCACCTCCTCCAAATATAGCCATAAATTTTACCCTCTCTTTTTTCATCTTATTTTCTTTATCATTTTATTTTTTTTATTTTTTTATTTTCACTTTATTTTCTCTCTTATATTTCACTTCTTTTTTCCCTTTTCGATTTTTAAATTTTTTGTTTTCTTTTTTTTTTACCTTTTTCATATTTAAAGATAATTATTTTCATGATCTTCAAGATTTTAAAATAAAACATTATTACTGTTTTTCACTATCTTATGTCTCTATCTTTTTTTTTCTTGTTAGTTTTTTTTCATTTTATTTTTTTATCATTTTATTTTTTTATTTTGATTTTTTTTTTCATTTCCACTTTCTTTTCTCTCTTCTATTTCTCTTTTTTTCTTTCCTTTTTCGTTTTCTTTTTTTTTTTCTTTTTCATATCTTTTTTTACCTTTTCTATTTTCGTTTTCTTTTCTTTTCTTTTCTTTTATTTTATTTCTCTTTTCTTTTATTTTTACACTTCTATTTCTCTTTCTTCCTTTTTTCTTCTTTTTCACTTCTCTTTTTTTTCATTTTTTTCTTTTTATATTTTTATTTTTTTATTTTTTACTCTTCTATCTCTAACTTTTATTTTGAAAAGACAAATATGTATATCACATACACATATTCAAAAAACATATAAAATACATAACCATACAGATCTGAATATGTATTTACAGTACAAAATATACATATGTATTTAAGATATATATATCATATTCATATTAAACAGTAACAAACATAACTATACTATATATCTCCATATGTATTTGCGAAATACAAAAATGACTCATGTAAAATAAGAATATACATATGGATCAAGTATGTATTCTGTAAATACATATGTAGAGCTATATGTATTTTATACTGTGTTGGATTTATCTTTGAACTGTACATACTATGTCATTTTAGAGGGTAACATATGTACTTATTTGTTTTATTTTACTGTTTAAGATATCTATCATGTATTTTTTTATTACCTTTATGTATATGTATATAATTGTCATTTTATTATAGAGATTTTGTGTCATATATGTTTATATATACATGTGAGTCAGATATGTATTTCTGTAAATACATGTGCAGATATATATGCATGTTTTTTTACCGTAAATACATATGCAGATCTGTATGTCTATTTATTTTGTATAGTTTTTAAATATGTATATATCATATAGATATTTATCTTTTAAAAATAAAAGATAAAGATAGAAGAGTAAAAAAAAAAAAAAGTAAAAAGGAAAAAAAAAAAAAAGAAAGAGAAATAGAAACTAGAAATAGAAGTGTAAAAATAAAAGCAGAAAAAAATTTAAAAAAAGAATAAGAAGAAAATGAAAAAAAATATGAGAAAAGGAAAAAAAACGAAAAAAAAAAAAAAAAAAAAAAAAAAAAAAAAAAAAAAAAAAAGGAGAAGTAGAAGAGAGAAAATAATGTGGAAAGAAAAAAATGGAAAAGAAAAAGAAATTAAAACAAAAAAAAAGATAAAGAAAATGAAAAAAAATAGTTAGAGATATAAGAGAATGATATTTTGAAATTTTGAAGATCATCAAAATAATAATCTTCATATTTGATTTTGATTTGGAAAAGGAATCTACTAATATAAATAAGAGTAACTTGTGGTAATTTAATTAGATGAGATAACTATTCCTTATTTAACTCAACTAATTTGAGTAAAACAAGGGCAGTAAATCTTGTTGTATATGCATTTGTATAGCAACAGTTTACTTAAATATAAAATACAATTTTCTATTTTTCGTAATAATGAAACTGTTGCTATAAAGGTTGCAATTAAGGCCCTATAATTGCTATTACAGAAATTTTCCCTTAAAAATAGAATATGAATCTATATAAGATATATGTATAGAAATTGTATAGTTCTATCAAATATGTATATGTACAATATATAGAAAGTGTATACAAATTATATAATTGTTGTATAAAACGTGTAAAAAAAAGTACAGTTATTATATAAATTATGTATCAAAACTGTATAATTTTCGTATAGAATATTTATGTATAATATTTGTATAAAACCTGTATAAAAGTTGTGTAAAAACGGTATAGAACCAATCAGTAAATTAAAATGGCTAGAAAGTGGAATTTAAATTCCATAGTCATTTTCAAGGAAATAGTTTAATTTGAAGTGCAAATGTACAGTTATTATATAAATTATGTATCAAAATTGTATAATTTCCATATAGAATATTTATGTATAAGATTTGTATAAAACCTATATAAAAGTTGTGTAAAAAGGGTATAGAACCAGTCAGTAAATTAAATGGCCAGAAAGTGAAATTTAAATTTCATGGCCATTTTCAAGGAAATAGTTTAATTTGAAGTGTCGTTTCTGTCCTTTCCCCTTAATTTTTACGTAAAAATTAACTTTTTTTTTTATAAAGTTTATTGCGTTCAATCCTTTTTTGTGATA
The DNA here is from genome assembly GCF_002878395.1 of Capsicum annuum. Lineage (NCBI taxonomy): Eukaryota > Viridiplantae > Streptophyta > Magnoliopsida > Solanales > Solanaceae > Capsicum > Capsicum annuum. Next base: position 204,344,785 of record NC_061119.1, on the reverse strand, counting down.
TAGTATTCTAGATAAATCAAACTTATTCGAATTATTCTTTTTTATATAATTTTTTTTCTACAAAATATATTTAAATCTTTCAGAAAAATCTATAATCTATTATTACTAAAAAAAAAATGAGGCCCCTTAAATTTGGGGGCCTAAGGTGATCACCTTTTTTCTATAAGGGTAGAGCCGCCCTTGCGTGTCAATTGCGTTAGATTTGTCATGCAGGACATGTGTGTCTACTCAGGGACGGACCACCTTGAGGGGAGGGGTGCCAAGCGACACCGCTTCATAAGAAAATTTTACTATATATACATGTTAAAATAGTATGCAGAACGATTATATTTTAAAAAATGACACACTTTGATAGACGGATCCTCCTAGCGTGTTGGTACAATGCTCACTTATCAACTTTGATAAAAATTGATATTGTTTAGTGAAAATTCTGCGTACGTTTTTGTGTCTACTTATTTAATTTTATGATAATTTAAATGTCTACTTATGTACATTCAATATTAAAAAAATAAAAATATGAACTAAGATCAAATTAAAAATACGTTTAATTTTTGCTCTTGATGCATATGAAGCCCAAGAAAATGTCAAACTCCATATGAAAAGACAAAAACTTACAACTTGTAAAGTCAAAATTAACAAAAACATCCGTCCAAGCTAACCTCAAAATGGAGATTTCACATTTGAACTAAGAAATCAAAGTTTGAAATTCAAAAAAAAAAAAAAAAAGCATCGTTTCCATCCCAAACTATACAAGAAAAGTCAAAGCCACACCTAAACTATATTAGTGACCTATTACACACCTAAATTATAAAAAAATAGAACTATTTGCCCCTTGAAATGTCATAACCAGATTTTATCTTGAATGTGTATACACGCACTGACACCTGTCGAACACATATTTTTTTCACCTTTTTTTCTCCTTTTTCCCTAAAGTAATCACCAGCACCCCCCCCTTTCCAATATATATATATAT
>NC_061119.1:204307332-204343712 GCF_002878395.1 Capsicum annuum | reverse complement strand
TATATATATATATATATATATATATATATATATATATAACTTCAAAATATCATCTCCTTCAGTCCTTCTTCTTTTAGTTAAAATCTGGGCAAAGACTATTTATTGATAAACAAACGGATTCGATCGGATCAAAGCAATCCAAATTCGACAAATAAAATCACTTTAATCCTTTCACTGTTTCACAATCTTCCGCCATTTTTTGTGAAATTCTAGAAACCTACAACCCAATTCAATAAAATTCGAGCAAATAATAACCCAAATCATAAAATGCAGACACAGAACTCAATTCTTGCAAAGTCAAGAAACCCACAACTTAGTTCAATAAAATTCAACTAATTTACAATTCAATTCGTAAATGCAAGAAACCCATAACTCAACTTCATAAAATTCGATAAATTTAGAATTCAATTTGCAAAATTTGAGAAACCCACAACACAATTCAGTAAAATGCAAGAAACATAGAATCCAACTCGGGAAATTCAAGATACCCACATTTCAATTTTGTAAAATTCGAACAACCCACAATCCAACTTGGGAAATTCAAGATACCCATAATCCAATTTTGTAAAATCCAAAAAACCCACAATCTAATTTAAATTAAAATTGAGTAAATTTCGTCTAAATAATACTCAGATTCACAGAGAAATATCAATTATAAATTGGATAGAACACATCAATATCAAATTATATTCGTACTATTTTTTTCTAACAAAACCAAAAGGACATAGCAACAATAACAAACTTCTTCCTACTTGTAATAATAAAGGAAAAAAATAAAAGGATAAGTGTATTTGTGAATTTATTGATGAATGATGGAGGTTGAGAGGAAGTAAGGAATAAGAAATGGAGTTAAGGAAGAAATGAGAAAATATGAAAGAAGACAGAGATGAAGAGAAAAAAAGAAAAAAGAAAAATAAATTAAAAGGCAAAGAAAGAAAATAAAAATTATATAAATATAAATCAAAAACTAATTAAATATAATTGATTGATAAAATGCAATTGAATAATAACACGTGTACGTTTTAATAAGTTTTTAATTTCCTTTTCTGCTTTTCACGCACGTGTAGAAATGTGATATCACATTCTTTGCCAGATCAGTTTGGAGGGGTAAATAGTTCCACTTTTTTATAGTTTAGGTGTGTAATAGGTCAATAATATAGTTTAAATGTGACTTTAACTTTTCTTATATAGTTTGGGGTGAAAATGATGCGTTTAAAAAAAAAAAAGAAGACATAAGCCATGATAGAAAATTAAATAGAAGAGTAAACCCTAAACAATAATTGGGTATGACATAAAGTTTATCATTGACACCAGAAGGACCGACCATGTGTATTTTGGGATCTCGATTTATTTAAATTAATAAAATAGGACGAACACATAAGACTAAAAGGTATGGCCTATAGTAATGATAGTAAAAATTGGAAGGTAAATCTTGACTTTTTTTTTTCTCAAAGAATTTGAGCACGTAAGTTCATTCATTCCATAATATTAGCTAAAGTTGGAGGGCGAACGTGGTATGATAAATATTGAATTATTATTTTGAAATAGAAATTTTAATACTTTGATTTCACTATCACGGTATTTTAGTATACAGTTTTCTTTAAAAAGAAATTGATATATATTTAATATGATATTTGGTATTATAAAAAAATCAAAATACTAAATATAGTATCGAAGTATATAATTACATATACAACTCATATATATATATTATATAATACCAACAAATATATAAACGAGTATTAGTTTAAGATTGTTTAGACATTAGTATTTTGTCTACTTTATTTTAATTGAAATGTCTTTTTTTTATATTTTTTTTTTGTATGTAGAATTGGTTAACAGAGAGAATCGTTTGCACTTTCTATTTAATATTTCTACATGTATAAGGTTTAATATGATATAATGAGATATTTCTTGAAAACTTGAAGGCATAACTAGCTATTAGTATATTAGTATATGTTTATTAAAGTTGAACACGCTATGATTATCAATTACAATACAACTAAATACTAAAATCGAACTTAAAAATACTAAAACAAGTCAAATGATGACGATATAATATTTTGATAATCGAAAACTAATAACAAACGTAAATTTTCAATATCGCACCATGTGCACCGTACCCCTAACCCTAACTAGAGCGCATTAATTAATGACAAAGCCAAATACAAACCTACTAGTAAAATATCCAAAGTATTAAACGAAACAAATACATAATGATGGGCAAAATTTAACAATTTCAGATAGTTACAAGAGTAAATTTGGATATTTTCCTTGCCAACTTTAACTCCTACACTATGACAACGTATAACAACAACATACTCAATGTATTTCTATGAATGAGGGGTCTGGTAAGGGTAAGATGTATGCAATTCATACCACTATCTCAGATGAAATAGAAAAGTTATTTTTAATAGACCTCCAACTTCGAACAAATAATAGTGTAAGAAAAACAGAAAAACAACAAACAAAAAGGGACACCACGCCAACAGTAAATAAAAGAAACATGACACTCATAGAATAACATGATATACAGTCTATCCAGAAATCTCATACATCACCACAAATAAGGAACTACAAGATAGACGTATAACCCTACAACTACATGCACAGAAGCAAACAAAGCACACCTTTCTACTAGCCAGGACGCACTCCTACCCACTAACTCTCTATCCTAAGTCGCTCCCTCCACATCTTCCTATCTAGATCATATACTCAGTAAGTTATATGTGGCCGCTGCATGTCATGGCTAATTACCCCCCTCCAATATTTCTTAGGTCGACCTCTACCCCATCTAAAGTTATCCATAATCAATCTCTCACACATTCAGTCTGGGGCATCCGTACACCGCCTCATCACATGTCCGAACCACCTTAACCACACTTTCCGCATCTTGTCATCTATCGAGGTCATTCCACCTTCTCCCAAATACTCTTATTCCAAATTCTGTCTCTCCTAATAAGTCCACACATTCATCGGAATATTTTCATCTCCGTCACTTTTAATTTTTGGATGTGGGTTAGGAAGATGTGATGTATATATATTTTGTGTACAACTAATTACACGCAAATGTCTATCTTTGTAAATTTTTCAGATTGATAACGTGAAAATATGACCAGTACTGATAGTAATTTTGATTAAATTGTCTTATAGTTCACCAATTTCCACATGACTTCCATGTGTTAGATATACATTGACTTTGATGTTAATATTTAGTGCAGAGTAAATTTTTATTCCCATTTATTTCAAAAGTAATTTTTGGTTGACTTATTTACCCTTGAAAAAGAATATCTAAGAATGGAGTGGTCAATATGAGTGCACATTTCATTCCCGATTACCAATAAAAACAAAAGAGAAGAAAATAAAATAAAGATTGTGAAATATTTATTACACCATTCTAGTTGAATGCTACTCAATAGAGATAATAGATATATTACGTAAATAATAATATAAAGGGAAAGGGGACGACCCGATTCATACTTACTTCGTAGGTTTCGGGGAGGGGGAGACCACTCCGGGCCTGACCTACGCGCCCTCACTCCAGCTTCGTTGGAGGGGCGTTTCGAACCCCCGACCCTGGCACACCACGGTAAGCAAGCTTACCGCTGAGCCAAGGCCATCCCTCACGTAAATAATAATATATTAAGTAAAATTTAAGGAGAATAGAACGCATGAAAATTTTATCATCATCTCGTGTAGAAAGAAATACCGTATTATAAAATGATCATTGAATTTCTGATTCTCTAATCTATAAATACAGGTCTATGATGACAAAAATGGGGACCTCAAGAGTAAGACGTGTATGAGAGCAAAATCAGGTCGTTGATGTTCTGGCGAAAGGAGCAAGATATTTTTTATGGCACATAATTTTTGATAGTTCCTATGGTGTATGTTGTTATGAATCAATTATTTCACATTAGAAAAATAAAAAAAAATAAAAAAATGATAAAGGGATTATAAGTTAAATAGGTTTTTCCACCTATTAAATTAATCTTTTGGGTTGGACTCTCTTCTTTGGTTTATGACATTGGTGCTTTGACCAATGAGGATCGATCCATATGTGGGGAGCCACGCGTTGGGCTGTGACTCGTAGTGGTGGCCTGGACCCAAGAGGAGTGCCAGTCGTGACCAACGAAGATCAATCCATGCGTGGAGCCACGACTCGGAGTGGTGGCCTGGATCTAAGAGGAAGAGTCAGCCATGACCAACTGGGCTCAGCCGTGACTAACGAGGTCGTTGGTTCTCAAGCAGAGACGATTGTTATGAATCAATTGTACCACATTGGAAAAATAGAGAAATGCTAAGGGGATTATAAGCCAAATGAGTTCTCTCACCTATTAGACTAGTTTTTTGGGTTTGACTCTCCCTTTTGGTTTATAACATTGGTACTTTCATTGAGAGTCACACGCGTTGGTCTGTGACTCGGAGTGGTAAACTGCGCGCTAGGAGTGGTAGGAGAGTCCCACGCGTTGGGCCGTGACTCAGAGTGGTGGCCTGCGCGCTAGGAGTGGTGGCCTGGACCCAATAGGGGGTGCCAGCCGTGACCAACTAGGCGTAGCCGTGACCAACGAGGATCGATCCACGTGTGGGGAGCCGCACATTGGGTCATGACTCGTAGTGGTGGTTTGTGTGCCAGTAGTAGTGGCCTGGACCCAAGAGGGGTGCCAGCCGTGACCAACTGAGCATAACTGTGACCAACGAGGATCGATCTACGTGTGGAGCCATGACTCAGAGTAGTGGCCTGTGCGCCAGGAGTAGTGGCCTAGACCTAAGAGGGGTGCCAGCCGTGACCAACTGGGCTCAGCTGTGACCAACGAGATCGTTGGTTCTAAAGTAGAGGCGATTGTTATGAATCAATTGTCCCACATTGAAAAAATAGAGAAATGCTAAGAGGATTATTAGCCAAATAGGTTCTCCCACCTATTAGACTAGTCTTTTGGATTGGGCTCTCCCGTTTGGTTTATAACACATGCAAACATTGTCTTTTGGACAAATATTGAACGAACTATGCATTCTAGAATCATTTCATGCTAAGGAGATTATTAGTCAAATAGTTCTCCCACCAATTAGAGTTGCCTTTTGGATTGGGCTCTCCCGTTTGGTTTATAACATATGCAAACATTGTCTTTTGGACAAATATTGAAGGAACTATACGTTCTAGAATCATTTCAGTTTGTAATATTAATAATTTAACTGATATTTTTGAACAATCTCATATAGGGAGTGCAGGTAATTACGGGGTGAGCAGTTGAGGATAATATTATATTTAATTAATCAAATATGAAAATATTGAAAAAAGAAAAATTTACTTCTCTACACCAGACACATCGTGATAATGTCTTCCATCACTTAAAGCCACCTCGTGAGTTAAAGTAGATCTTCTCTACTTGGTCTTTAATAAAAATGCCTCCTGAGATATTTTTGAAAAGTAGTGATTAAAATTTTGTGAAACAATCCTCTAAGATGTTAATGGGTAAATTTTTTTTCGAAATAAACCTAATTTTTTTGTAAGACCCGCATAAAAAGTATGTCATTGATGTGAGTAAAACCAAGGCAATAGTAGTATTTATATTATTCGTCGGAGTGGCTAAAATGACAACTCCAACAAATCAACAAGTGTCATCCAAACACAGTGCTATGGTAAGAACAACTAAAAGCATAATTATATTAATAATAATAATAATAAAATCAAAGTGGAAGATCTCATTGTTAACAAACATATTAATTAATTAATAATCCAAAGTGCTACTCTAGATATTTTTATCATTTAGGATAAGGTGCTTTAAGTATTTAATGAGGTGGTCCACTTGAGGGAACAATGATTTAGACTTGTGAGTGTGAGATTGATCCCCCAAAAAAGGTCCTATTGCCTAATTACCATTGAGCCCTTGTGTCATCGTAAAATATCATGGGACTTTTCTATTTTGAGTCACAAAGGGCAACTACTAAAATAATAGTAGTAATAACTTTTCTTTTTTATTGGGAAATAGTACTCCCTCCGTTTATAAAAAAATAGCCAACTTTAACTTGATACAAAATTTAAGAAAATAAAGAAAACTTTTGAATCTTGTGGTCTTAAATTAAAATTGTGTCTAATATACCAATATGCCCTTTAATCTTGTATCCTAAATATATCATGTGGAAAGTTGAAATTAAAGTATTGTCAAAAAAAAAAAAAAATCATTCTTTTTAAAATAGACTAAAAAGGAAAGTAGATCATTATTTTTTAAACGGAGGGAGTAATAACTTTTCTTATTCTCCCTTTTCAAATGTTCAAGAGCAAAACGATAAGAAGGTTCTTCGTGAGTGATTTATACTAAAACTAGTAAACAGATTTGCGCATCGTGCGAACATAAATATATATGCTTGTATATACTATTTCAATTTCTTTATAATATATGTATTTCATTTTTTTTAATTGCATAATACAATAATTTTACTTATACATATTATTCGACTTAATTTATTGATATTTTGTCATCGTATGAAATTGAAGAAAGTAAAGAATATTTTTTGAATCTTGAGGTTTTAAATTAACGATATATCAAATGTATCAAAATTCTCTTTGATCTTCTAATCTTAAATATGACATTGAGAAAAATTGAGATCAAAGTGTTACTAAAAGAGGAAAGAGCCATTCTTTTTAAATGAATAAAAAAAAATTCAACAAATTAAAGTAGAAGGAGTAATATTTTCTTCATTCAAATAAAAGAAGTGAATGTTAAAACAGTTAATTTTTTTTCCTATTCAAGATAAACAATTACTTCTTGTTCAATAAGCTATTCTTCAATTCTTTTTTTCTTTTTCCTACTCTTTAAACCCTTTTTGTCCTCCCCCGCCTCGCAATTTCTATAAACTCAATACTGATGGTTCCAACTTGGGAAATTCAGGGGTTGGGGGCACAGGGGGTGTAATTAGAAAACACAATGGTGAATGGATCCTGGGTTACTACAAAGACTACCCTAAGGCTACTAACAATCAAATGGAGCTCCTAGCTCTACTGGAAGGCCTGAAAATTGTGGAGGATAACAACCTCCACCCCATTGAGATCAATATTGACTCACAACAGGTTAAATATATGCTAAAACATGGAAACATGCATTTTGATCCTATTCTTGAACTTTGCAGATCCATGCTGACAAGAGTGGGACGACCAGCAGTACAACACTGTTTTAGAGAACAAAATCAAGTAACAGACTCGCTGGCAAAGGAAGGAGCACGCAAGCTGATTTTTTGACCCACATGAATTTTTGAAGTTTCTCCTGTGTTTGCACTAGAACATGTCTGGGCAGGCATTTTAGGAACTTGTTTTAATAGATCTGTGAAAGCCAGCAACACAAACTTTAGTGCGGACCTTGCTATCCAGTAACTATTACTCTGTTATTTATATTAATCCTTTCTAACAAAAAAAAAACCCTTTTTGTTCTCACTCAAGCAGAAATATTTTTCTTTACTTCTTTACTTTTTTTATTTTCTTAAAATAATAGTATTCATTACTTATTTTCCTTCGCTAACTGAGAAACGACATGTTTATTTTTGCCATCAATGCTCTTCAAAGGAGCAGACTAATTAAAGAGAGAAACTAAAATTGTCAAAAGACTTATAGGTTAGATGAAAAGGGAGAATAAATGAAAATATAAAAGTATTTCATGCAATAAATTCTTTTGGTCCGATCTCTTTGTTGATTTCACAAAGTTTTTAGAACGCCGATTAAGTTATCTTTTTATTTGACAAAATTATTGATGACACCATATTTTTTTGAACTCATCTTCTAGTAATATGTAGCAAACTTAATTTGTTGACAATAAAAGGCATTGAATTCATTATCAAGGCCGGTATCGTACTATACAAAGATTTAACCTTTAGTATACTGTCATAGTAATAAATTGCATGTAAATTTCTTGAGTGAAAGACTTCTTATTATGATTTTTCAAACTCCTTCATATATAAATTAGTTTGGCAAAATAAAATACAAGTATGCGGAAGAAAAATTTATTTCCCTCTTTCATTTCTTTCTCTAAGGTCTTTTTCTAGTATTTTATGGTTTGGCAATTTTTCTTTTTCTCAAAAAAAAAATAAAAAAAATTAACAATGGAAGGGATAAAAGTAGAAAAAGAAATGAAAAAGAAGAAAAAATTAATAAAATATATACATACATACATACTTGCATATATCCTTTCATGCTACCTTTTTTTTCTCTCTAAAAACTTTAATTAATAAAATCCGATCTATTTGATAGTTTCGTTTTCTAATTTTTTTTCAATTATCTTCATTCTCACTCAAGTTCCTCCACATTGCCATCATCCTCTACAAAATCAAATACAATTTTTTTCTTTAATTTTATTTCATTACATTGCATACACGTTATAAACATCATAAGAATAAATACTAATTGAATTTAAAAATTACAAAAAGCAAAAAAAAAAAAAAGAGGTGGAAACAAATAAAACATAAGAAAGGAAGAAGATGCTAGCCTCAAATATCGCGAGTCATAGATATTTATCATTAATTTTTAAGGAAAATATTTTCCTTAAGTTGGAATTTCGTTTTATTGGAGATAGCGAAACCGAGAAACAAACCCAACTAAGCCTTAGATTGACTACATATATTTATATCCCATAATCAGTAATCCTTCATTAACAATGAAATATTGTGCAAACATTAGTAAGAGAGTGCCAAAATAACATTAGAAAAAAATTATACAAAAATATCAATTACACAATTATTCAAACAAAAATATGTCATTCTGCCATCAACAACATTTCAGTATGCTAATATACTATAGACTAATCTCTCAACATATATAGAATTATAATGAAAATTAGAAAGGAATCTCTAAGAAGAACTAATTAGATTTCAAAGATAAGGAAGTTGCGTTTAGGAATAGTGACAAAAAAAAAATGTGGGTTCTCTTTCTGTACAATGTCTAATTATATCCTAGTGAAGAATAGGTAGCAGTTATAGAAGAGATGAAAAGTTGTAATTATAATAATTAAGAGGTGTAATTAAGAGAATTAAAAAAGTAGTTTTTGTTTAAAAATGTACAATAAATTAGTTTTAACATAAAAAAAACTCAAAAAATCCACAAAAATGATAAATAGGATTTTAGGCCTTAGAGAGCACCACGTCAGCAGATCTATCATTCTCCTTTATATATATACTAGTGAATATGTCCGTGTTTCGCACGGTTATTAAAGAAAATTAAATTATAACTAAATAATATTACAATTTTCATAATAAAAATATCTTTTTTTGGATGAATTTTATTTTTATATCCCTCAACCGTAATTCTAATTGTTTCTTAATGTAATTATATATTAAAGGTTAATTGTTCTTTTATTATATAAGACTTTCGCTATGTTCAGATATTGCTTTCAAATGAATTTCATTCAATTTTTTTAAACGTATATGACTAATCTGATAAAAATATTACACACATGGGATTAAGTTTCTTACTGACTTGTTAGAATCCATAGAAATTGAAATAATTCATTGCATGATTAATCTACATTAAATCACCTTAGAAACAGAAGAATCAATACATGCTTGTAGCAAGTGTTCATCAAACGTAGACAGATAAACTTATTTTTCACTTATATTATATTATATAAAATTTAAGTATTTTAGAATATTAAAAATACTAAAATAATGAAAACTTAAGAAAAATATATGTATAAAATTAAAGGTGAATAATAAAATAAATTAAGATAAAATACAACAACAACAAACCCAGTGTATTCCCACATAGTGGGGTCTGGGGGGATAAGATGTACGCAGTTCACACCACTACTTCAGGAGAAGTAGAAAGGCTGTTTCCGATAGACCCCCGGCTCAAGACAAAGAATAATAAAACAGATACTTAATAGAGCATGGAATAGGATGTTAAGACAAAAGTACGCCACCCACAAGAAATAATAAACAAAGAATAGTAAACACATTCGTAATAAAGCATACAACAAAGTGTTCTAGCAAGAAAATACATCTACCAAGTAATGTCCTACCCCAAACTCAAACTTACACTAGCCTTCTATCCTAATCCGCGCCCTCCAGATCTTCCTATCTAGGGTCATGTCCTCAGTGAGCAGTAACTGCTCTATGTCCCACCTGATTACCTCTCTCCAGTATTTTTTCGGTCTACCCCTACCTCGCCTGAAACTATCTAAAGCAAGCTTCTCACACATACGAACCGAAGTATCCGTTACCCTCCTCATCACATGCCCGAACCATCTCAATCAGACTTTCCGCATCTTGTCCTCTATCGAAGCCACTCCTATCTTTTCCCGAATAGTCTCATTTCAAACTCTATCACCCCTATTAAGCCCACACATCCAACGTAACATATGCATTTTTTCCACCTTTAATTTTTGAATGTGAGAGTTCTTGACTGGCCAACATTCCGCTCCATACAACATGGCCGGTCGGACTGCCACCCTGTAGAGTTTGCCTTTAAGCTTGGGCGGCACCTTCCTATCACACAACACCCCTGAGGCGAGCTTCCACTTCATTCATCCCGCTCTAATACGATGGGAGACATCCTCGTCAATCTCACCATTCCCCTGAATCGTGGACCCCAGATACTTGAAACTGTCCCTCTTACACACCGTATGGGAATACAACCTTACTACCACCTCGTCTTCCTGCCTCACGTCATTAAACTTGCATTCCAAATATTCTATCTTGCTCCTGCTCAACCTGAACCCTTTAAACTCAAGGGTCCGTCTCCACACCTCTAATTTATCATTCACACCCTTCGCGTCTCATCAATCAAAACTACATCATCTGAAAAAAGCATACACCAAGGCACCTCTCCTTGAATACGCCGCGTCAACACATCCATCACCAAAGCAAACAAAAACGGGCTAAGAGTGGAACCCTGATGCAACCTCGTCAAGACAGGAAAATGCTCTGAGTCTCCTCCCGCCGTCCTCACCTGAGTCTTAGGTCCATTATACATGTCCTTAATTGCTCTATTATATGCCACCGGTACCTCACTTACCTCCAAGAATCTCCAAAGCACCTCCCTAAAAACTTTGTTGTACACTTTCTCTAAGTCGATAAATACTATGTGCAGATCTCTTTTTGTTTCCCTATACTGTTCCACCAGTCTTCATACTAGGTGAATTGCCTCCGTCGTTGAGCGCCCGGGCATAAATCCAAATTGTTTTTCTGAGATAGACACTATCCTCCTCAACCTCAACTCGACCACTCTCTCCCAAATCTTCATAGTGTGGCTCAATAACTTAATACCTCTATAGTTATTGCAACTTTGAATATCACCCTTATTCATATAAAGAGGGATCATAGTACTCCATCTCCAAGCCTCGAGAATTTTCGCTGACTTAAAAATGCCGTTAAACAATTCAGTCAACCACTTTAAAGCCAGCCTCTCCAGAGAACTTCCAAAAATCCATAGGGATCTCATCAGGCGCCGTCGCCCAACCCCTATGCATCCTGCAAACAGCCTCTCTGACCTCTTCTACCTTAAAACGTCTACAATAAGTCTAATCACAACACTCCTCTGTGTGCTCCAGCTCTCCTAAAATAATAGCTCTATCCCCTTCTTCATTCAATAACCTATTGAAGTATGACTGCCATCTCTTCTTAATGTGACCATCCTCCACCAATACTCTACCATCCTCTCCCTTAATGTATTTCACCTGGTCGAGGTCACGACCCTTCCTATTCTTAGCCTCAGCAAGCCTAAACAACCATTTCCCCCCTCTTTTCTCCTCTAACCCCGCATACAAGCTCTCGAACGCTGCCGTCTTAGCCGCCGTGACTACTAACTTAGCTTTCTTTCTAGCTATCTTGTACTCCTCCCTATTAGCCCACTTCTAATCTTCATCCCCACTCTCACCCAACTTAGCATACACCCCATTCTTAGTCTCTACTTTCTTCATAACTTCTTCATTCCACCACCAATCCCCCCAACGATGGCCGGCACAGCCCCTGGAAATACCCAACACCTTACTAGTAGTCTCCTTGATGCACCTAGCCGCCCTATCCCACATATCATCCACGTTCTCTCTGCACCTCCAAACCCCTATTCCCGCCACCTTCTCCCCTATTCCCTCGTATTCGTTGGCATAAGGCTGCCCCACTTAATTCTGGGTCTACCCTCCTCACCCCTTCTCTTCTTATTTTTCTTAATACCTAAGTTCATCACCAAGAGCCTATGCTGGGTCGAAAGATTCTCACTCGGGATGACTTTACAGTCCTTACACAATACCCTATCCCCTTTCCTAAGTAACAAAAAGTCAATTTGTGTTTTGACTATCGCGCTTTAAAAGGTGATCTTCCTTCTTCGGGAAGCTCGAATTCGCCACTACCAACCCAAAGAACCTCATAAAATCCAATAGAGCATTTCCCTCCTCATTTCTCTCCCCAAAACCAAAACCTCCATGCACATCACCAAAGCCTCCCGGTAACGCCCCAATATGCCCATTGAAATCTCCTGCTACAACAATCTTCTCGGAACTAGGCACTCCTCTCACTACCTCATCCAAAACCTCCCAAAACCACATCTTTTCCTCTCCATCTAAGCCCACTTACGGTGCATAAACACTAGACACGATCAGAGTAGACCCCCCAATGACCAACTTAACAGTCATCAACCTATCGCTGATCCTCTTAACCTCCACTACCTGCCCTCTAAGCTCTTCATTTACTAAGATGTCAACTCCATTCCTACGCCTCTCGCTAGCAGAGTACCACAGCTTGTAACCATCCACATCCCTAGCCTTAGACCCTACCCACTCAGTCTCCTACACACACGCAATATTGATCCTCCTCTTTTTAAGAATCTTCACTAGCTCTATAGACTTACCCTGCAGAGTACCTATATTCCAAGACCCAAACCGCAGCCTATCAACTCTAGCAACCCGTCTTTCTCTACCTCCCCTATCGTCGGGCCTAACCTCCACTCCCCCACCCGCCCTTCCCTCGTCCCCCACCCTCAACACAGGCCCCCGCCCTAACCCCTCAGATATGATCCTATCCTACCATCAATGCATACAGCCACAACTCCCAAAAAAATATACAACGACAGTAATCAAGCAACAACAGGAAATAAAAAACACAAGCACAGTATATAATATGTAATAATAAAGAAGAAGTCAAACCCACCAATTATAACTAAGTCAAGCAATGGAATAAACTAAAAATATACGACAACAAACAATCCCAACAAATTAAGTGCAAATCAAGATACAGGAGATAATACTAGAAATTATACAAAGAATGAAATAACAAAGGTTAGAAGTCACCGGGTTACGCTTGTAGACCAAATCCTTTTTTCCTGCGTGGTATGTTGGGTCCCAGCAAACTGATGCCAAAACTGGTCCCCAGGATAATTAGCCGGAGCTTCGTCGGAGTGCCTCCAAAATTCAAAGTTGTGGGAACCAGATCTGGTCGAAACTAGAAGTACCGTCAGATGGACCCTCCGGATCGGTCACTTGTGACCGAAGTCGCGCGCTGCCTGTGTCACCAGAGTCAAGCCGACGGCGACCTTGATCACCGGCGAAAGTACGAGTGGTTCGAACGATGGAGGGGGACAAGAAACAGGAGAGAGAAGAGGGTAGAGAGAACTGGGGAGAGAGAAGGAGGGAGTTGGTGTTATCCTTGCTTGTTATCGGCGCTTCGACGCCGTCGCCGGCGTCAGCCGGTCAAGGGACAGTGGTCATGGGTTTAGTGAACGTTAGAGAGAGAGAGAGCCAAGAACGTTAATCTGAAGCTATAATAATCAATTAAGATAAAAAATAAAAAAAATAAAAAAAATAAAAAAAATAAAAAAATTTCAACAGTCGAAATTTAATTAATTAGCGCAAAGCGCGGATGGATTCACTAAATAATATTATAATTTTCATAATAAAAATGTCTTTGTTTTGATGAATTTTAGTTTTATATTTCTCAACCGTAATTCTAATTGTTTCTTAATTTAATTATATATTAAAGTTTAATTGTTCTTTTACTATATAAGACTTTCGCTATGTTCAGATATTGCTTTCAAATGAATTTCATTTAATTTTTTTCAAACGCTTTAAAAAGCATTTATCTTGATGAGGAAGAAGACTACAAGTTAATGACTCTTTACTAATTTTGTCATTTATTACAATTGTTTATTCTTTGTTGTCTTTACTTTTTGTTTTCATTTTCCTCATTAACATTAATTTTACAGTTACAATTACATAATACATAAATAGAAATTTAATTATCATTAAGATTATGTTATACTAATTTCTCTTATGTGGGTTGTCTTAAGCAAATGGTGAATTGAGTTCTATTGCGAAAGGTCTATTTTAAGGACAATTTGAATTTTATTTCATGAGACTTTAATAATCCATTTAGTTAGTAGATTATATAAAAAAAAAATTAAAAAATTAAGGTGTTACATCATTTTATCTATATTTCTTCTTTATATCTATTTTTAATATAACGACAAATAAAATGAACAAATTGTGTGTTTGTAATTTAAACTATTTAGAGAAAGAAAAAAAAATATAATTCCACAAAAGACATTCATATCATTTATAAAAATTATCTATTCTTTGTTGCCTTCACTTTTTTTTTTTTTTTGATTTTCCTCATTAACATTAATTTTATAGTTACAACTACATAATACATAAATAGAAATTTAATTATCACTAAGATTGTGTTATATTAATTTCTCTTATGTGGATTGTCTCAAGCAAATGGTGAATTGAGTTCTATTGCGAAAGGTCTATTTTAAGATCAATTTGAATTTTATTTCATGAGACTTTAATAATCTATTTAGTTAGTAGATTATATAAAAAGTATTTAAAAAATTAAGGTGTTATATCATTTTATTTATATTTATCCTTCATATCTATTTTTAGTATCACGACAAATAAAGTAAAAAATTGTGTGTGGTAATTTAAACTAATTAGCGAAAGCATATATATTCTTGCTTAGAGAAAGCAAAAGGTCTATTTGTGTGTAGTAATGTACAAGGGACATTCATGTCAAGTGGTTCTTATGTCCTACTCCTCAAATCTTCACATAGTCACCATTTCATCTTCATTTCATCCGTTCACTGTTTGATCTTCTTCTTATCCCTGTAAAAAAACACATCACAAAAATTAACACATTATGAATACAAATTGTAAGAAAATAGATTTAAATCATACATCTTCTAGCTTAGAAGTTACAAATAATATAGGATAATAATAATAACAAATTTAGTGTAAAGCAAATCAATTAAAATACCAAAAGAACAATACATGAAGAAGAAGAAGAAGAAAAAACAACAACATATTCAAAAGAAAAGAATATGGAGGACATTTTAGAAGACACACAAATATTTTTTTTTAAAAATAATATATGTAAGTTCAAAAAATATATAGTGAATGAAATGTTCTTAATTTTGTTGATGGAGGAAAGAAACTTATAATGCTTCTATTTATAGGACAACAATATGGAATATGAAGTGATATCATGAAAGGAGTTATGGTCATCAAAGGTCATGAGAGTAATGGAAATAAAAAATATTAAACTTTTTTTTTAAAGGATATAAATAAACGTAGGATAGTAATTGATCCATTCATTTTGATTATTAAACAAATTGATTGATAAATGAAAAAATGAAGAAAAAAATTCAAAAAAAAAGGAGAAAATAGATAAATAGGTTTTCTTGCATCTAAAAGGTGCCACATCGACATACTACTTAGCCTCCTTTATATATATAGATTGATTAAAAAGAAAATAAGTTGTTTAATGTGAATAAAGTTAAGTAACTCCTATATGATGTATTTGTAAAGTTTTTACTTATTTAAATATTTATTGTTCGGAGTATACTAATTCTATTAATATAAATTCTCGTTGTGTACAATTAAATGGTGACTAATTCACTCTAGTTATGATTCGTCTTGGAATACAATGAATCGAATTAGCATACACTATTAGAAAGTTTAGCCACAAATATTCTAGTGTGTTATAGACTCCTATCCAAGACTTATATCGTTTGATGGCGCTATATGAATCAAATGGGAAGCCGCTCATCCCTATCAAGACTTTTTTCGAGTTTAAACTCGTGATATTTTATTTAAGAGTGGAGAAATCTCATTCACCGCACCTCATTTGTTGCAATTAGTTGACACTGCCAAAAGATCATGACTAACCAAAATCACCAATAACACACATTGGATTGTTTCAAACATTGGCTCTTCCTCATTTTTACTCTTGCAGGCCCAACTGCTTTTCAGCATTCTAGTCGAATAGAAAGTTAAAAAATGGGCTTGTTTACAACAAAAAAATAGGGAAAAGAACACAAATAGTCACTCACCGAAATTAATTCTATGAAAATGGTCATGAAATTTAAATTCTATTTTTTAGCCATTTTAATTTGCTGGCTTGTTCTATACCGTTTCTATACATATTCTATACAGTTTTTACACATATCTTATACATATAAATATTCTATACACAAATTATATAGTTTCGATACACAATTTATACAATAATTGTACAATTTTTTAAACATCTTGTACAATAATTATATAATTTTTATATGATAGAACTATACAATTTCTATACATATATCTTATATAAAAACATATTCTATATAACAATTATACCGATTTTATATAATTATATTTAATTATTATTTCTAAACAATAAAAAAATAGAATATTTTCAGTTAAAAAATTTACAACAAAAAAAATAAAATATTTTTAAAAGGGCTGAATGACCCAAGTTGAAAACTGTATCAGTATTGTATATGAATTGTATCAATATGATATATAAACTGTATATGAGCTACATGGGCCAAAATGACCTAAATTAGGAAATGACTATAAAGTGGAAATAAAATAGCCGATTGACTATATTTTGAAAAAATGTCAAACTTTGACTATTTGTTTTAAAAATGGCTATGTGGTGTCTTTTTTCCATTATTTTAATCCCATCAATATTGGCAAATTACGTGTTGATCCTAGTAATATTTGTTAAGCCCATTTAATCTTTGATTAATTAAAAAAATTTAAAATTAAATAGAATCACAACTATACTTTCTAATATTACATAAAATTTCAATTCACTAAACTAATTATAAATATCCTTTTTTCACTTTCTCTCTCTATAATTCATATACATATATCTACATCTCAATTATATGCTTTATTGCCTTAAGAAGTGCCTACAATCAAGTAGCCACATTCAAGCGGTTGTCAATTTTGAATTTTACAAGCGTGATCGTATCAAACTCGTTATCAACATCTTCAAACTTACTGAAATTCTCCATTAACAAACTTCTTCAAAATTGTTGTGAAGGTTAGTAGATTTTACTATTTTTTTTAACTTTACCATATCAAAAATTTACGAAATTGGTTCATGCATGTGCTTAATTCTTTCAATCTGACTTAGTAATGGATGACTCTCCGTTTTTTAATTTAAGATTAACTCAAATAGATCACATTCAACAAAAAATTTAATTTTTGGGTTTGTCCTTGAAAATTTTGATAACGAGGATTTAAATTTTAAAGAAAACAGATCAAAATACCACAACAATAGAGTCAAGATGAAAAACTTGAGGGAAGTTGCTGCTAGTAGTTCAAAAAATCAAGTCGGTCAATCGTCGAGGAAGAAGAAAAAAAGAAGATTTGTCACAATCCCGTTTCGTCAAGGTAATGTGATTTTTGTTTCGAATATGAGTACAATTTTTCAAATTTCTTATTAATCTATATATCTATATACTTCCAGTTACTGTTAATTTAATCCTTATACATAACGTCATTATGTATAGAATTGAGAATTTTCCAATCGTGAATTCTTCGTATTTAGACCGATATACATAACACTGGTTATGCATATGATTTAATATACATAACTTTTGTTATGTATATTGCACCAATATACACAATCATCGTAGGGGCAACTCAAGCATATTCGTGGCCTAAGGCAAAAATCAAACAGAGGCCTTAAAATTTTAAGAAAAAATAACTTTCTCTTAAATGAACTCTATTTTCAAAATTATATAATCGATTTTTTCTAATTATTCTTTTTAAGTAATAATATAATCAATGTATTTAATCTTTTTTGAGATATAGTACACTAGATATATGAACTTTTTCTAATAATTCTTTCTTTTTATATAAAAAAATTATTTTTTCTATAAATAATATTTAATTTTTTAAAAAAATTTATTTATATTATTATAAAAAATGAGGCCCCTCAAATTTGGGGGCCTAAGGCGGCCACCTATTTCTTTTACAAGGTAGAGTCGCCCTTGAATCATCGAAATGTTTTTGGAAGCATATACATAACTATGTGATATATTTGGTTGTCTGTCCCATTTTTTAACACCAGATATGCATAAAACAGTCATGACTCATGTATATGGTTTAAGCATTTATGTCTGCAAATGGTTAGATAGTTAATCCATCTTTTTAATCTGCAATGTATTTTACATGAAAAGAAATATAGAATAAAGGAGGTGCCACCACATCCATTGCATATTGGTAACGCATGCAACCATGGTTTTGGGTTAGATATCGAAGAATATGTTGGTGAAGAAGTATTTGACCTTTTTTGACAATCATTCTTCGGGGCTTTTCTCGATATGCTCCAATGTATATTTCAAGGACAAATATCAAAGTGTTTGTTAATGCTTGAGATTGAGCAGAACAATTGAAATGAAATTTTTGTTTTTGTCCGGGGAATAATACTTAAGTTTAGTCTTACTAAGTTTGTTATAATCACCGATCTAAAATGTACCGATAGTAATTCAGATTTTATTTATATTGATCTATCCACATCTAGGTTGATGGAGAATTATTTTCTAGAGGCTAAAAATTCAAAAACCAAACTTCTGTTTGTCCAATGATTCAAAATGAAAATTTTTGACACTATTCAAGACACTTTGAAAATGACACTCTTGTATTTCCTACATATGTTCTTGTTTCACTAGTACGTGATGCACCAATTAGCCAAGTTGACTTCTTGATGGTTAAGGATGGTAGGTACGAACATCTTTCATGGGGAAAGGTTGCTTTCGAGAAGCTGATGATGTCATGGAGGCAGGGCTTTTTTAGACATAAATAAATGTACTTTTAGGGAGGTGTGTGCCATATGAACTTAATGTGTTGATGTACGAATGTTGTTCTAAAATGGACAGTAAAATAACTACACGTCGGAGTAACATTATTTAGAGGATGTTTAACTGGTTAGCTGTTGGAGTCAAGCCTAAATACGAGAAGTTCGTGGCTGGTATGTTTAATAAGGTACTTAACAATCACAAATTATGTTTTAATGACTTTTGCCAATAATTTTTTACCAATCAACATTTCATTCATTTATACATTAATACTTACGTGTTACTGATAATTTGTTTGTTTATTTTCTTATGTTAGTATTTGTATACCAACTTATGTCCCACAACCGAGAAAATTGAGAGGATTGATTTGCCAAATCAGATTGGTATTCAAACAATTGATCTCGTTGGATTAATTATCTTGAAAACTTTCGGTGTAACCTATGATAAAAGTGTCTTTGATGCTAGAATAGAAGTTTCTTAGTCAGAACCGACAAATTTTGAGAATTTTAGTACTAAACCATCAACTGAAATCCTGAACAAGGCGAAGCATCTTTCTGAAAGATCAGTTGACCCCCTTCAAAAGGATTGACGACACTTAGTTTGTCAAAAAAATAAATGAACAGTCAATAAGTGAGAAGAAGTCTACACCTTCTCAGTCAATAAAAAAGGTGTCTGCTGTCCATTCTAAGGCGCAAGATAACTCAACCTTTGAAGCGCACAAAGATGTACCTTATACATCTAAGCATAAAAAATAAATGACAAAAGGTGATCCTCAGCAGGGTAATGCAGAAAGGGCATTTTTTGAATCTTTCAGTGCAAATCAGGAAAACATAACTGTGAAAGTAGACATAAAAGAGATCAAAACGTAGGTCCAGTCATATGTAAGTTCAACAACTCATCTGTTAATTATTTTAACAAAGTTGAATCTTGTAATATTATCATTTTCATTTACGCTTTCATATGTTGATCAAAAAATCACCGATCTACAAACATTGATGACTAAACGATATGCTGAAGTTAGGAATTCCTGACACAGAAGCAAGATTCAGTCAAAGTGGTCAGATTTTGCTAAATAACACTTTTTCTTTGTAAATTATACATTATATTGAGACTTTATATATGATTATGTATAAGTTGAAACTATCACTGACAATAAAAGCTAAGACAAATTGAAGAAAGATGAAGTCTGTGCAGAAAGTTTGGTGAAATTCAACATTCCTATAAATTTTGCTCAATCCAATAAGGTTGTTCACTTCTTATTTCAATTATCATACCTTACTTTCAATATAATCATCCAATTAAAGTTGTTTTTCAGACTGAAGATTGAGGCATGATTCATATGAGCACAAACCCGATGGATGCGTAAAAAAAATATGAAGAGTCTCTGAATGATGATCAACCCATTCATTCTGAACTGAAGGTAAACACTATCTCTTCAAAGTACTGTAACATATACATTACTGCACAAGAATTATGCAATGTATTATATTTCATATACATAACTTATTAGGGTGGAGTAATGTATATCAAACATTAATTTGAAGAAAAAATGTATATTTGCTACAACGTATGACATCGGTTAACATTTACATAACTTTAAAGCTGATAATATATGATAACATATATTTATATATTAGTCTGTAATGTATGAAAATTTAATATATACAGTGCTAAAACATATATACATATATTTTAGTTAGATAATATATGATACGATATTCATATAGATTAGTGAATGATATAATAAACATATATGCTATAACCACTAATCTACTAAGGTATTGAAATATGTGAAATGGCCTACACATTATCATATTTGGTTTACATCAAAGCGTACACATGACACGAATATTATATTTTTAGGAAGAATTCTCAAGTATAATTTTTAAATTTGTTCATTACGCGATAGACGTATGCATAACAGGGATGTCAGCCCCTATGGATGCACTTACTTTGAAGTCTGTTTATCTAGATAAATCAAAGTCCAGTTAATTTTTTATTCTCGATAGTCAATTTTCTCTAAATTTTTCTGACACAACCGTGGTTGCACATCAAGCTGCAAAAACACCAATTTAGAGAATTATACAGAAATCAAAGATATTCAAGTCTTCGTACATAACAGAGTTTGATTCTAGTTCAATCGACAAGCATGTTGAGTCTACAGACTTAAAATAGAACTATACATTTGATGATCAACTCTGATGATGTGCCGAGTAGATTAATTGAATTGTACCAAATTGAAGAGAGAGAGAGAGAGTTCTATTAAAATACTATGCTACCAAGTAAGTTTTTCAATTTGTTTCAGTCAAGTTTTTTTACAAAATTATTGTATTCTTTTTCAGTTTCTTATACTAATAAATTTTAATGATGTAAGAAAAATGAAAGATGATCACTATATATCTAAAGCAGCAGGGCTGGGGTTTGCAGAACTTGATTTTGCCGTTGCTCATCTACGATAAAAAAATTGTATCTATTTGATGTGACAACCGAATATATGCTGGAACGACGAGGTAAATATTGGATCATTTATAGTAAATTAAATAGATTTCAATATCTCTAATATGAAATTACTTCATGGTTTTGTGATTTATTATGTAGGACATATTTAATTAATTAAGGCTGATATGTGATATGTTGTTTATATATGTATAACCTATACATAACAATTCAGTAATATGTTATCTATTTGAACTTCGTATACATAAAACTGTTAATACATGAACTTCACATACATTAATCTGTTATGTATTTGCTTTCACAATTATTTCAATGATTATGTATGTAGTTCATATACGTATACTTGTAATATATATGAACTTAAGAAACATTAATCTGTCATGCATGTATAAACACTTCACATACATTACAGAATCAATAACCTGTTATGTATATGTTTTTCATATGCATTCCAAGACATTAAAATGTTACAAAGCATTAATTTGATATGTATGTGAACATGATATACTTTAATTTTACATATTATTTAATCTATATATCTTACCTATATTGACATGAAATAAATCTGTTATGTATGTATTACTAAGTTGATATGTACACCTTTGTTTGCAATCTTAACTATTTCTTTACTTTTCAAAGTATGTGCAGCATATTAATGTGATCTTCTATCACTTGTGCAATAAATTCAAGCTGCAAAGAGCTCAACAATACATATATACAACTGAAAACTACTTGTTCAAAACATACATTAAGAAGACATACCATAGGTATTACCTGGATACATCAAATACGATACTTTCTACGCAGCAAAATTATGCATAATCATGTATTGTTGTCTAGAATGAAGAGATCATAACCAATATTATCAAGAAATTCTGCATACCAGCTGGTTTACCATGGAATCTTGTAATAAGGTGTACGTCCCTATAAATTGCGATGAATACTTTTACTGGGTATTAGTTGTTATTGCTCTCAAGAAAAGACGCATGCATATATATGACTCATTGTTGAAGTTATGTCATAGGAAACTATCGCCTGAGATTCATAAGCTGACAGTAATGTTGTCCTCATACTTGTTTGACAGTGAATTTTTTGAAAAAATAACACGTACAGACTGGCAAACCTCAAAGCATACATGGATAAGGTGAGCCAATGAATACAGCTAGTGAACCAACACCCATTCGAGGTTGAATATGTGAAAAATATTATGCAACAAGAAAGTGGCAGTTTGTAAGTATTTTTTTTATTTAATCATGTATGGACAACGTGTTCATCCATATATTATTTTTGAACTTTTTTTATTAACTCAAGTTACTTTACAATTTAGGGACCGTGGAGCGTTCGTTGCTGGGTATGCAGAGTATTTAAGTGAGAAATTATAGTGTCTTCAAATGTATTTGAAGAAGAATATCATTGAATGAGATACGCATCAATTTTGTGAATTTACGGAGTGCTCAAGTCAAAGAAAGACTATGTTAGGACAACGACGATCCTCGAAGACTAAGGCAAAATAATATTCCACCACTTGATGAATCAGGAATAATTAGCATAGAATAGACTTAAATATCCCTCTGTTGAAGAATAAATTGTTTGGACAACCTTTTTTACAAAATATTTGTGTTGATATGTATGAAAATTAAATAATTTAAGACTTTGTGTTTCTGAATTGTACGAAGTGATTATAACATATTAACTTATGTTTTTCCATTTATCTCATTCGATGTTGCATGTTATGCTTTGGTATGAGTCATATATTATATGACTATGCATATGAGTTTATCTCACATTTGTTCAGTTTTAACTAATATGTATATCGTGTTGGCATATCATATGTTAACTATTTTAGAAAATATCCCTATATAATTTTTTTGTGTGTATATATATATATATATATGTATATATATGGAGATGATTATATATGAAGTTTATATGTCTGTGATGTATTGATTACAAGGGCAGATCATACACATAAGCCGTGACTACGTCTAGCAAGCCGTGACATTTAAGCCTGTTAAAGATGAGAAAAAGGGCGTCCTTTTTCACGGTTAGAACCGCTAGACACATGGGCTTAACTCAAGTATGTATTAAATTCTGACAGGTGCTTTGCTTGGGTAAAAAGATTTAATCTTCCATACAGTCAATAAGCTATACTCTTTTATATTTTAGTTGTTTTTTTTGATATTAAAAGTTTATATGTCTGTGATGTATTGATTACAAGGGCAGATCATACACATAAGCCGTGACTACGTCTAGCAAGCCGTGACATTTAAGCCTGTTAAAGATGAGAAAAAGGGCGTCCTTTTTCACGGTTAGAACCGCTAGACACATGGGCTTAACTCAAGTATGTATTAAATTCTGACAGGTGCTTTGCTTGGGTAAAAAGATTTAATCTTCCATACAGTCAATAAGCTATACTCTTTTATATTTTAGTTGTTTTTTTTGATATTAATTTATAGGCCTGGATGGCCGTGCGAATTACCGCCAGCCCTTAGATCCTGTAAATCTGGTATCAGAGCCTAGGGATTTCCTGGTTATTATATAATAGATCTGAACTATTCAGCACATATATGATTTTTCCTACTTATGAAAATGAGAGATGTGAGTACTAAGAGTACTCGACTTGAAGAGGTAGATATACCTCAAAATCTCGAATTGTTAAACAAGTGGACTATTTCAAAGGTTGATATTAAAATTATTTATGATTATGGTTGGTTTGATAAAGTCCTTTCTAATCAGATAATAAAGACGACTGAACAGTCTTTGACATTAAATTCGTCAGAACAGATAATTCATTTATTAAATAAACGTAATATTGATTTATAAATAAAAAATGAGTCTATGTCAAAAATAAATTAGATTCTTAGGACATAATATCTATAAGGGAACAACTACTCTCATTCAGAGATCTCTTGATTTTGTTTTATAATTTTCTGATGTTATCACTGATAGAACTTAATTACAAAGATTTTTGGGCTGTTTGAATTATATTTCCCCTTTTTGTGAGAATTTATCTCGTGCTTTAGCCCCGTTATACGATAGGCTAAAAAAATATTATAAAGGTTCTTGGACTGATAGTCATACCTATCTGATTAAACGTGTTAAACAGAGTGTTAAATTTTTACCATGTGTAACTTTAGCCAATCCGGCTTGGCAAAAAATTGTTGAGATAGATGCTTCTAATATTGGTTATGGTGGAACAGTAAAACAAGTTAATCGCTATAATAAAACTGAATACTTGAAAAGGTTTCATTCAGGTAAATAGGCTGATAGTCAAAAAAAATATGCTACGGTCGCCATGAAATGCTATCCATTGTTAAATGCATCCTAAAGTTTCAGGATGATCTTTATAATCAAAAGTTTTTGATAAAAACTGATGCTCAATCTGTAAAGTATATGTTTGTTAAAAATTTTAAACATGATGCTTCAAAATTAATTTTTTGCAAGGTGGCAAGCTCAATTAGTCCCTTTTGATTTTGAGATTCAGTATAAAAAAGGAATTGATAATTCTCTCCCTGATTTCTTATCTAGGGAATATCTCAGTTAAAATGAATTTTTATTCATCATTTCTTAATGAAAAGATTTTGATTACTATTTTAAAGGTAATTCCGTTATACAACGAAATTCAAAATCTCATCATTGATAAAATCATCCATGATATGATTGCAGAAGAATTTTCAGTCTTTAATTATGAAGAGATTAGAGATGTTGACTGGTATGATTTGGAAATATCTGATTAATTATCCTCTTTGCAGTATGGCTATTGACCCTCCATGGCAAATAGCCAGAGGAAAAGGACAGGGTAGATCAGGAGGAGGATCAGCCTCCGGTGGAAGGGAAAGTTCAGCCCCAACAATCAGATCATATTCAGGATCGTAATACGGATCCTCGACTAATTTTCCAGTTATACAAATGGAAAATAGGAGTTTAATAAACTCCAAGGTATCGCAGAAAGGCGAATCCTCATCACAGTCAATCCATCTGGATGATATTCCAGAAGACAGTCCGTTATACGAGCAATTACAAGCCTATTTGGAAGCACAAAAGAGTGATACGTTTGCTTTGATTACGAAGGAAAAGGACAATGATGATATCAAGTCTTATCAACAAATTGAAAACAAAGAAATAATATTTTTTTTCGAAAACTCTGAGATTCAGAGGCAAAATAAACCGTGGGAGTTACTCCACAAATTTTTGATAAATAATTTATATTTTTCGAAAAAAGTCATACAAAACGCTCGCTTACTATGAAACAATTCTCAGTACCACAGGAAGAGCAGAATTTGAACATTTATCTGGGTACAACAGTGAAGAGAACGTTTATAACTTCTCAAAAATTGTTATTAAATGGATTATATCCATAGAAGATTGAGGAGTGACTTCAATGACTGAGAAACAGATATTGCTCAAAGGTTCTAAAATTAATTTCACTTATTGGGACTACATTGAAGCTTTCTCTAAAGCTCTTTATTATAATAACGTCAGACATAAGCACACTTGGTTTATAAAGGTATTCACAAAGATTTTTGCAGAACCTATCCCTAACTGGTTTATAGATTGGTGGTTTTATCATGGTCTGACCATCCAGACATTGCCTGATCTATTCCTCAAGTTATACAAAGAATGGACCAAAGTATCCCCGCATATGAATGAATTATATCATGCAGATCATATCTTTAATTTAGATAGAATTGATCAAATGTACTTCTTTATTGAATTTTCTATCCCCTGGATTCATAAATGGGCTCTAAAACTAGGGTGCACTAAAGAACAAATTCCTTGCTTATATAGGGTATTTTATAATAATTTTTGGGACCAACTGATGCACAAAGATCCCAAAACAAAAATATTGTATGGACAAGAACTCCTGGATACTATCAAAAGACCGATTCAAGAATATTCTATAGCCCCTCGAAAGGGCATTGTTGAGGATAAATCACTAACATATATTGCTAAGAAGAATCTCTATCCATAACGGAGATAGGATTGAAATAATTGAGAAATATTTGGAAGAAGTTCGAAGAAATCTGATGAAATCTGTTGATAATCATGATAAGTCAGATACTTCCATGAAGAGTATAACCATCGATGATATCGCCGACAAAGAAGTTTGGGATTCTCAGCCTGTCTCCTCAGATAAACCACTATCCGATGAAGCCATAACAAGAACTGAAGAATTTCTTAGAAAATTAAAGGGAAAAGATAAAGTGTGATACACATAGTATACGGGACCCAGATATGGGACCCTTGGTACTATTCCAACACAGTAGATCCCTTGTACATAGGACCCGAATATGGGAACCATAATACTATTAGTAGATTCCTTTTCTTCCTATATATATAGATGTCTTCATTTGTTAGGGAAGGCAGAAATTTTCATTTTTCTCCTTTTCATTTCTCTCTCTAGCTCAAAGTACTCTATTTTCTCTCTTGTAAAATATTCTCAAGTGTGGAATAAAGCTTGCTATTAATTACTATTCTGGTATTGCATCCGGCCATTTAAGGTATTTATTTATTTTGTTGTTAATTTCTTTATTACTCTCTCTCCCTCTCTGGCCGTGACTATATCCGGCTAAGTTATTTTCATATCTATGCTGGAGATCTAACTTCTAGTATATAATAATCATGAAAGATCCAGACTTTATCAAAATATAAAGGAATTTTTCTATAGTTTCTTAGCTTGGTTCCGAGATGGTGGTACAGTTGAAGTTAGTACTACTTTTGTTGGCTTTGTCTTAGCGACTACGTCTAGCAACCCGTGACTTTTAAGCCCATTAAATATGAGAAAAAAGGGCGTCAACAGTGAAGAGAATATTTATATCTTCTAAAAAATTATTATTAAACAGATCATATCCATAGAAGATTGGGAAGTGACTTCAATGACTGAGAAGCAGATATTGCTCAAATAATTATTTTGAGAAATTAAATTATTAATATCTGCAATAGTTACCTTAGCAACTTTACTATCAATGATTTTTTGAAATGCAAAAAATATAATACCCGTATTATTACGCAAAATAAAAGGAGCTTGAGGAGGGTAAACAGTTTTATCAATGTTACCACTATTATCCTGATATGATCTTTCAAGCACCTTAACATACAATGGCAAGTATGTGGTTATAAACCATGGCACAAAACATATAATTTGATTACGCAATGCACATGTTTCAAAGAATACTTGAGAAATATTATTCATCTCATCAGGACTATAAGTCTAAAAAAACCAAGTTCTAAACTGGTTTCATTTTTTATCAAAAAATTCTTTTTTAATATAATTTCTTGCCTGGGATCCAGGACAAAAATTAATTTGGTGTGGAATTATTAAATATCATTTGGATCAAAGTTCATTTCAGAAGTAGTAGGAATATCTCTATCAGAGATATTATCACTATCTTGAACAATATTTGTTCGAGGATTGACTTTGACTTTCTCTACGAATCTTGTAGAAGCCGAGTCAATTGTGTGCAAGGAAGCTACAAGGCTTCTAGCTAGACCATATGATGGTTCTACAGGAGAAATATGATGCATAGCAGACAATAATTTAGGCATGAAAAATGAATGTCTGTTATAAATAGTAGATTTTTCATCAAATTGAATACAAATCCTACCATCCGAATTTTGAGTCACATGCGATAATTCACTATCAGTTAAATCATCAGAGACTTGATTTTGAGATATAACTGAATTTAAGGTCCAAGTAGTGGGAAAATCAATCTCATCACATTTAATAGGTCTCCTTGTGGTGACCTTAGACCTTGCAAAATTAATCTCGACTAATATTGTCTGATCCGACGTATCATATAACCTACATCGAGGATTTAATATAGTTAATAATCTATAATAAATTCTATATGACAGACAAATAAGTTTATATCCAGGCTCATAATTAGAACCATGCGTTTTTACATTTAATGTTAAAGCATCAAGTATATTCGCATCAGTCAAAGATAATTGCAAATTTGCCCGAGTATTGAAATAAACTGGACCATAGGCCACAGTGGATTCAATTGAACCCATTAAGGACTGATGGAACATTTTTTAAACCAAATGGCATGACATTCCATTCATATTGCCCAAAAGGAAAATTAAAAGCAGTTATGTAAGTATGCTCTTTAAATATATGAATTTGCCAATATCCAGATTTTAAATCAAATTTAGAAAATATTTTTGGCATCGTATAACTGAGATAATAAATCCTTTTTATTTGGAATAGGATACCTAATCCATTTTAAATATTTGTTCAAAGGTTTGTAATTTATTACCAACCTGGGAACACCTCGTTCCCTTTCCGCTGCATTATTAACATAAAAAGCGGTACAAGACCATGAAGATTTTGAAGGCTTTATCAAACCTTTCTGTAATAGATTATCAATCTCTTTTTTACATAATTCAACTAATTCAGCATTCATCTGACAAGGTCGAGATTTTGTTGGGATATTATCCCCAGAGAAAGTATCTTCATATGGAAGAGTAAAAATATGCTTTTTGCGATTCCAAAAAGCACTGGGGTGATCAACACAAATATCAACAGCCATTTGTTTGGAAATCAATTTAATTTTTTTCTGTATCTTAGCAGATTTCATTGTATCGCAAATATTCATTCTAAGTAATTCAAGCTGTAAAAAATTAAGATGTTGTTGCTTCATATCAATTAAAACATTAATATCTCTAGTTACGTGATCTGTAACAAAAGAATAATATATCTCTTTATTCTTGTAAGTAGCCGTAAATCCTTTTGCATCAAGATGAGTATTAGGCAATTTATACTCTATATGAACAACATGTCCGGATGCATATTTAACTATATGAGTATTTTTTTGAAAATATCTTGTGGGAGTTAATTCCTCTTATATGCAACTAACATATGCACCACTATCAATCATAGCAATATTAGTTACAGAGAAATGATTATTAATCAAAATACTATATTTAATATACCATTTATGGTCAGCAACAATTTGCATCATGCCCAAAAAGTAATCATTTTCTAATCAAGAGATGTTTGGACAATATCATTGTCATTATTATCTTTGAAAATCTCTTGCTTTCCCTTAGAAACATTAGGGTGAGAAATATCTTTCTCAATTTGTGATATCCTGTGATAACAAATTATTTAATTTTGCTTAAGAGATTTAATTTCTCTTTTCAAGTTTTCAACTTCAATTTTTAAATCATCAAAAGAAGTTTCTTTATCAGAAGCATATCTGTAACGCCCCGAAAAATGGGTCCCGGAGCGTCACACGGTGCTTGAGGCTACGAGTAGCCGCAAGCTAACCCTTTGAGCCATTTTCATTCAGTTCAACACAAATCAACGAGGTTTCCATAAATAACCCTCAAATATCAACAGAGTAATCATCATCCAAGAATAAAAGAATTTCAAAAAGATAACAAAATACGACTTATTAGTCAACTCCCAACATCTATACTAGTCTGACAAGCCTCTAAGAAAATCAATAAAACCAGCGAGCCATTGAGACATGCCCCAACTGACTTATACTCAATTATCAAATGTAAACAATTCCGTGAAACCAACATCAGACATCACGTCCTCGAAATATGAGGACTCACCACAACAGAGAATGTAGAACAGTGTGCTCGAAGAATCACTATCGAACCTGGAACTGAGCACCTGAACCTACATTCCGAGAAAATGCAGCCCACATCCAAAGATGTGGGTCAGTATATGGGGGTGTATGCAGTTGTATAAACATCATCATCATAAATATTTATAAGAAATATGCTGGATGTATGAAAGACTCACATAGCCTGAAGAAAATCATCATAATCATGAGAGGATGAAATAAGTACAATAACACATGTGAGTCATCATATAATTTGTCAATCACTTTAAGTTTATCAAGAATTTCTCATAATGTAAATATCATTTAAATCTTTTGAAAGAATAACTTTCACAATTCCACTTTCAAATCACTTCACCATTCACCATAGACACAAGGAAACACACACACACAGGGAGATCCTACAACCGACATAAACCATGTGAGCTACATGGAGTCCAACATACAATTCACGTTGGGGAGAGCCGTCCTATCCTTGCCATCGGAGTAGGACTATCGATATCAAATCCACACAAACTAGTGATCACTATATAAATCAGCTTCAGGCTCACTTCTATGGGGGCATGTAGTTCTAGGGAAGTAAGGTCGCTTTATACCTCCCACTCGGTGCTAAAGATTTCTCCCAGACTTATCTCAGATCATTTCAAAGACAACCTACAATAAAACGATTTCAGTAATATATAAATATACATCGGGAGCCATCATGCTTCCCATCTATCAAAATCAACCACGTTGTGGATTTCTTTCACACTCGAGTTCAAAACAACTCCATTAAGACCAAAAGGTTAAATCATTCAAAACATCTCAAATATTCAACATCAACGTGCTTATAACGCACACTTTCTCAAAAAATAACACAATTTCCAATGGGGATTCACGACCCAAATATCAAAATCATGATAAATATCATTCAAGATTCATGCTTTATATCACCACGCATGTAAATTCATATCTCAAAATCATAAACATCAAGATTTCATAATAATCATCATAAGATATGGGTTCATGCTTCAAATTCATAAAAATCAAATAAAAATCATGCCTTTGTAAAGAAAATTACTTTTGGGCACAAGAACGAAATAAAGTTCTTGTTGAAAAACCCCACATACCTTGAATGATGAACTTTAGATCGATACTCATTTTTGAGATGTTAATCGTGCCTTTGAATGATAGTTCTTGGAGTTCTTGAACTAGGAACTTGGAATCTTGAATAAATTTGCAGAATTAATGGTGAACTTTGGAGGTTCTTGAAGTTGGATGTAGGAACTTATGGTTTTCTTTTTGAGGGAGTTTGATGAAACATAACATATAATGCTTCTAATAGGCTATAATATAGGGTTTGGACCCATTTTGGGTGAGGGGGAATGACCAAAATGCTCCTAAAAATCAAAAAAATTCTCGAATCTGTCCTTTGGTGGACTGTTTTGATAGTCTGAAGTAGATCAACCATAACGTTTTACTCCGATATTCAAATTGGATGAAACCAATTTCTTTAGAAAGAGGACTCTCATATATTTCCGTTGATATATAGTATCTCACCCAGATCATTATGTACGAGGAGTTATGATCGTTTGAAGTTGATCCAAAAATTCACTTTTGATCATTTGGAAACATTCATCCTCGAATGACGCTAGACATGCCAAGATTAGATAGGGAATAGAGCATACAACTGAAACCATTTGTTAGACTCATCACCACATCGTTTCTCACTCCGAATGCAACATAGAATGCATAAATTCAAGAAACTACAGCTGAACACATAATAAATGACAGCTGAACTGCTGCAACTTTTATCAAAAGTGCATGATTTAGGAAATAATGGTACCTTCGGCTTGATCGGAGCTTGCGGAAAATAGATGCAGGTACTTGGATCGCATATCCGACTCAGCTTCCCAAGTTGCACCCTCAACAGATTAGTTTTGCCACAACACCTTGACCAAGGAAACTTCTTTGTTCCTTAGTCTTCGGATACTGAAATCAAGAATCTCAACAGGAATCTCATCAAAAGAAAGATTTTCTTGAATGTCAGCACTCACAGAGGAATCCACTACCACAGCATCGCTAATATGCTTTCTAAGCATGGAGACATGAAATATTGGATGAACAGAGAACAACTCGGAAGGAAACTCGACTTCATAAGCTACCTTACCAACACGACTAAGAATTTTGTAAGGACCAGCATAACGGGGACTAAGCTTCCCCTTCTTTCCGAATCTCTTCACCCTCCTCATGGGTGAAATTTTTAGATATAGTAGGTCACCAACTTCAAAATCAACACTCTACTTAGGGCATCCGCCACAACATTGGCCTTGCCCGGATAGTACAACACACTCATATCATAATCCTGTAACAATTCTAACCATTGTCTCTGCCTAAGATTCAATTCTCTCTGGGTAAACACACACTGCAGACTTTTATGATCAGTGAAAATATCAACATGGACACTATACAAATAGTGTCTCCAGATTTCAAAGCAAACACAACAGCAACCAACTCAAGGTCATGGGTGGGGTAATTTTTCTCATGGGGTTTCAACTGTCTAGAAGCATAAGCTATCACCTTACCCTTCTGCATCAATACGCAACCCAACCCAACTCTCGAAGCATCACAGTACAGCACAAAACCATCAACACCATCATGCAAATTCAAAATAGGGGCTGAAGTGAGTCGAGTCTTCAACTCCTGAAAACTCTTCTCACAAGATTCGGACCACAAGAACTTCACTTTCTTTTGGGTCAACCGAGTCATAAGAGACGCTATAGAGGAGAAACCCTCAACAAAATGACGGTAATAGCCAGCTAAACCCAAGAAACTTCAGATCAGTCGAAGAAATAGGTCTAGGCCAATTTCTAACAGCTTTGATCTTTTGGGGATCAACTCTAATACCCTCGGAAGAAATGGTATGACCTAGAAAAGCAACTGACCTTAGCCAAAACTCACACTTACTGAACTTGGCAAACGACTTCTGATCTGTAAGGGTTTGCAAGATAGTTCGGAGATGATCAGAATGTTCATCCTCACTATGGGAGTACACCAGTATATCATCAATGAACACTATGACAAGCATATCCAGATATGATCTGAACACTCGATTCATGAGGTCCATGAAAGCTGCTGGGGCATTAGTTAACTTGAAAGACATAACAAAATACTCAAAATGTCCATAACGAGTTTGGAAAGCAGTTTTTGGGATGTCACACTCCCTAACTTTGAATTGATGATAGCCGGAACGAAGGTCTATCTTTGAGAAATAACTTGCACCTTGCAATTGGTCAAATAAATCATTTATTTTCAAAAGGAGGTACTTATTTTTGATGGTGACTTTATTCAGTTGGCGGTAATCAATGCACATACGCAAAGAGCCATATTTTTTTCTCACATACAACACAGGAGCACCCCAAGGAGAAATACTGGGCCTTATGAAACCCTTATCTAGTAGATCTTTGAGTTTCTCTTTCAACTTCTTAAAGTTCTCCTTAAGTTCTGAAGGGGCCATACGGTAAGGAGGAATAGAAATAGGCTGAGTATCGGGAAGAAGATCAATCCCAAACTCTATATCTTTATCAGGATGTATCCGTGGGAGATCATCTGAAAAGACATCAAAAAACTCATTGACAACGTTAACAGACTGGATAGTTGGAGTCTCAGACTTAGTGTCTTTGACTCTAACCAAATGGTAAATACACCCATTGGATAATCTTTCTAGCTTTGAGGTAAGAAATAAAATGACTCTTGGGTGACACAAAATTCCCAGACCACTCAAACACGGATGCACCCAGAAACTGAAACTTGACCACTCGGGTCCGATAATTAATGGGTCAGCGTGTTGAGGTTGCTGAATATAATTATTTATTCTCATTCGACGTGGAGGCATATTTCTAAAAGAGAAGAACACGAATCAATAGTAAAGAGAGGCACTTTAAGCACGATAGACTTTTGAAAGAAAGAATCACACTTTTTCCTAAAATGTCTTGTAGCTTCTTGCTCATAGATGTGGCGTGCTACACACCGATGATCAAGACTCTACTTAACATGGCTTGTCAGACTCCCTAGGACACGTTTAAACCTTAGGCTCTGATACCAAGTTTGTAATACCCCAAAAAATGGGTCTCGGAGCGTCACACGGTGCTTGAGGCTATGAGTAGCTCCAAGCTAACCCTTTGAGCCATTTTTATTTAGTTCAACACAAATCAACGAGGTTTCCATAAATAACCCTCAAATATCAACAGAGTAATCATCATCCAAGAATAAAAGAATTTCAGAAAGATAACAAAATACGACTTATTAGTCAAATCCCAATATCTATACTAGTCTGACAAGCCTGTAAGAAAAGCAATAAAACCAGCAAGCCATTGAGACATGCCCCAACTGACTCATACTCAGTTATCAAATGTAAATAATCCCGTGAAACCAACATCCGACATCACGTCCTTAGAATATGAGGACTCACCACAACAGAGGATGTAGAATAGCATGCCCGAAGAATCACTGTCAAACCTAGAACTGAGCACCTAAACCTATATTCTGAGAAAATGCAGCCCATATCCAAAGATGTGGGTCAGTACCATGGAAAGAAATCGAGTATATGGGGATATGGGGGTGTATGCAGTTGTATAAACATCATCATCATAAATATTTATATGAAATATGCAGGATGTATGAAAGACTCACATAGCCTAAAGAA
This sequence comes from Capsicum annuum, assembly GCF_002878395.1. Classification (NCBI taxonomy): domain Eukaryota; kingdom Viridiplantae; phylum Streptophyta; class Magnoliopsida; order Solanales; family Solanaceae; genus Capsicum; species Capsicum annuum. Next base: position 204,308,947 of record NC_061119.1, on the reverse strand, counting down.
AATTATCATAATCATGAGAGGATGAAATAAGTACAGTAACACATGTGAGTCATCATATAATTTGTCAATCACTTTCAGTTCATTAAGAATTTCTCATAATGTAAATATCATTTAAATTTTTTGAAAGAATAACTTTCACAATTCCACTTTTAAATCACTTCACCATTCACCATAGACACAAGGAAACACACATACACAGGGAGATCCTATAACCGACATAAACCATGTGAGCTACATGGAGTCCAATGTACAACCCACATTGGGGAGGGCCATCCTATCCTTGCCATCAGAGTAGGACTATCGATATCAAATCCACACAAACTAGTGATCACTATATAAATCAGCCTCAGGCTCACTCCTTAGGGGGCACGTAGTTCTAGGGAAGTAAGGTTGCTTTATACCTCCCACTCGGTGCTAAAGATTTCTCCCGGACTTAGCTCAGATTATTTCAAAGACAATCCACAACAAAACAATTTCAGTAATATATAAATATACATCGGGAGCCATTATGCTTCCAATCTATCAAAATCAACCACGTTGTGGATTTCTTTCACACTCAAGTTCAAAACAAATCCATTGATACCAAAAGGTTAAATCATTCAAAATATCTCAAATATTCAACATCAACTTGCTTATAACATACACTTTCTAAAAAACACAATTTCCAATGGGGATTCACGACCCAAATATCAAAATCATGATAAATATCGTTCAAGAATCATGCTTTATGTCACCACACTTGTAAATTCATCTTTCAAAATCATAAACATCAAGATTTCATAATAATCATCATAAGATATGGGTTCATGCTTCAAATTCATAAAAATCAAATAAAAATCATGCCTTTGTAAAGACAATTACTTTTGGGCACAAGAACAAAAGAGAGTTCTTGTTGAAAAATTCCACATACCTTGGATGATGAACTTTAGATCGATACTCATTTTTGAGATGTTAATCGTGCCTTTGAATGATGGTTCTTGGAGTTCTTTAACTAGGAACTTAGAATCTTGAATAAATTTGCAGAATTAATGGTGAACTTTGGAGGTTCTTGAAGTTGGATGTAGGAGCTTAGGGTTTTCTTTTTGAGGGAGTTTGATGAAATATAATATATAATGCTTCTAATAGGCTATAATATAGGGTTTGGACAGATTTTGGGTGAGGGGGAATGACAAAAACGCCCCTAAAAATAAAAAAATTCTCGAATCTGTCCTTTGGTGGACTGTTTTGATAGTCTAAAGTAGATCAATCATAACGTTTTAATCCAATATTCAAATTGGATGAAACTAATTTCATTAGAAAGAGGACGTTCATATATTTCTGTTGATATATAGTATCTCACCTAGATCATTGTGTGCGAGGAGTTATGATCATTTGGATTTGACCCAAAAATTCACTTTTGATAGGATGAAGTAGATCGACCATAACCTTTTGCTTCGATAGAAAAATTGGATGATATCAATTTCATTAGAAAGAGGACTCGTAGAGCTTTCCGTTGATATATAGTAGATCACCCAGATCATTATGTACAAGGAGTTATGATCGTTTAAAATTGGAGCAAAAATACGCCAGGCCTCAGTACTTTTTCCTGCATGTTTTACTGTTCACTACTATTCAC
>NC_061119.1:204251774-204307232 GCF_002878395.1 Capsicum annuum | reverse complement strand
TGAATGATGGTTCTTGGAGTTCTTTAACTAGGAACTTAGAATCTTGAATAAATTTGCAGAATTAATGGTGAACTTTGGAGGTTCTTGCAGTTGGATGTAGGAGCTTAGGGTTTTCTTTTTGAGGGAGTTTGATGAAATATAATATATAATGCTTCTAATAGACTATAATATAGGGTTTGGACAGATTTTGGGTGAGGGGGAATGACAAAAACGCCCCTAAAAATCAAAAAATTCTCGAATCTGTCCTTTGGTGGACTGTTTTGATAGTCTAAAGTAGATCAATCATAACGTTTTAATTCAATATTCAAATTGGATGAAACCAATTTCATTAGAAAGAGGACGTTCATATATTTCTGTTGATATATAGTATCTCACCTAGATCATTGTGTACGAGGAGTTATGATCATTTGGATTTGACCCAAAAATTCACTTTTGATAGGATGAAGTTGATCGACCATAACCTTTTGCTTCGATAGAAAAATTGGATGATATCAATTTTATTAGAAAGAGGACTCGCAGAGCTTTCCGTTGATATATAGTAGATCACCCAGATCATTATGTACAAGGAGTTATGATCGTTTAAAATTGGAGCAAAAATACGCCAGGCCTCAGTACTTTTTCCTGCATGTTTTACTGTTCACTACTATTCACGGTTCGATCGGAATGTTCATAACTCGTCGCTCGGGTGTCCTTTTTGGATGATCCACCTATCGTTGGAAAGATTATTCAATACTCTACGCAATGGAGGGTCATAATATAAGAGTGCATGGAAAATTTATAATTCATTCTAGAAGATAGAACCCAACACGTTTACGCACAAAATTTCAACGAAAAATTTCCTGGGGTATTACAATAACTCATAGAAAGACGTCTATTAACTTTTACTAAAGAGTAAAGCATAAAATAATTTCTATCAGCAGGTTTAGAAGTGAAGATATTTCTATTAATAGTTTTAGAAGTACTAGGTTTGGAACTAGTACACAAATTAATAATTTTTTCACGTAGTTTCTTATCTGCAACTTCTTTTAAAAGTTCTAACACATTGTCAGAAGTAATGGTTTGAACATTTAAATCTTCAAATTGGGATTTCAAATTATAAAATGCAACATCACAAGTGCAGGTATCTCCTTGGTAGTCAGAACAAGCATTAGCATTTTCGCTATCCAATGAATCAGGCAATTCAATATCATTTACTGATTCAAGTTAAGCGTTATAATCAGATTCTGAATCTGAGGTATATAACAAACCATAAACTTGATCATGCACATCATAAGCAAGACCTAAAGATTTAAGCTTTTGTAGATTACAATTTGGAGCAATATGCCCAAAGTTACCACACCTGTAACACTTAATTTTAGCAAGATCTCGCTTAGACCTATTTTTGGCAAATCTAGTAGATTTCCTATAGACTTTTCTAGTTTCACGATATTCTTTGGACCTATATCTAGATCTTTTTTTCTGATAAGGCTGCTCTCCTTTGGAATATCTATGTCTTTTCTTCCTTAAAGTGGAAGCTGGTTCAGGAATACCAAACTGGGTACAAAAATCTCCTATCTGAGATTTTTCTCTAAGCTTATCAAGCTTAATTTGTTTAGTTTATTTTAACTCATTACACAGGTTTAACCCTTCTTGTGTACAAGCTGCTATCAAATGACCAAGGTATAATTTTTCCAAGGAATTTCACCATAAGAACCTCTAAGAGATTTTCTAACCCTTTCGACAAATAAAGAAGGATGTCCGTCTATAAACTTGATGAGGGTAAATAGTTTTAACAATGTTACCACTATTATCCTGATATGATCTTTCAAGCACCTTAACATACAATGGCAAGTATATGGTTATAAACCATGGAACAAAACACATAATTTGATTATGCAATGTACATGTTTCATAGAATTCTTGAGAAATATTATTCATCTCTCAGGACTATAAGTCTCAAAAAACCAAGTTCTAAACTGGTTCCATTTTTTATTAAAAAATTCTTTTTTAATATAATTTCTTTCCTAGGATCCAGGACTAAAATTAATTTGGTGTGAAATTATTAAATATCATTTGGATCAAAGTTCATTTCAAAAGTAGTAGGAATATCTCTATTAGAGATATTGTCGCTAACTTGAAAACTATTTGTTTGAGGATTGACTTTCACTTTTTTATGAATCTTGTAGAAGCTGAGTCAATTGTGTGCAAGGAAGCTGTATGGCTTCTAGCTGGACTACATGATGGTTCTACAGGAGAAATATGATGCATAGCAGGACATAGTTTAGGCATGGAAAATGAATGTCTGTTATAACCAGTAGATTTTTCATCGAATTGAATACAAATCCTACCATCCGGATTTTGAGTCACATGCGATAATTCACTATTTGTTAAATCATCAGTGACTTAATTCTGAGATATAACCGAATTTAAGGTCCAAGTAGTGGGAAAATCAATCTCATCCCATTTAATAGGTCTCCTTGTGGTGACCTTAGACCTTGGAAAATTAGTCTTGACTAATATAGTCTGATCTGATGAATTGTATAACCTACATCGAGAATTTAACATAGTTAATAATCTATAATAAATTCTGTACGACAGACAAATAAGTTCAGATCCAGGCGCATAATTATAACCATACATTTTTACATTTAATGTTAATGCATTAAGTATATTCGCATCAGTCAAAGATAATTACAAATTTGGCTGAGTATTGAAATAAACTGAACCATAGGCCATAGTGGATTCAATCGAACCCATTAAGGAGTGTCTAAAATTTAGATTTCTAGCATCTCTGAGAGCTGCTAAGAAAGTTTCTGGTAACCCTTTAAAAGTTAATGGTTTAAAAGCAATTTGAACCATTCTAATATGCATAAAGTTATAATGGTTTTTATATATATCAATATCACATTTATTTGATAAACGAATTGTCTATTCTGATGAATTTAATGCCAAATACTATTCAATCGTCTTTATTATCTGTTTAGAAAGGACTTTCTCAAACCAACCATAATCATAAATGGTTTTAGTATCAACCTTTGGAATAGTCCACTTATTTAACAAGTCGAGATTTTGAGGTATATCTACCTCTTCAAGTCGAGTACTCTTAGTACTCACATCTCCCATTTCCATGAGTAGAAAAAATCATATCTATACTGAATAGTTCTGATCTATTATATAATTACCACAAAATCCCAAGACTCTAATACTAGATTTACAGGATCTAAGGGCTGACGGTAATCCGTGCGACCATTCAAACCTATAAATTAATATCGGAAAAACCAACCGAAATATATAAGAATTTTGTATTGCTTATTGACTGTATGGAAGATTGAATCTTTTTACCCAAGCAAAGGGCCTACCAAAATTTAATACATACTTGAGTTGAGCCTATGTGTCTAGCGGTTCTAACCGTGAAAAGGGACGCCCTTTTTCTCATATTTAACGGGCTAAAAAGTCACGGTTTGCTAGACATAGTCACTAAGACAAAGCCAACAAAAGTAGTACTAACTTCGACCGTACCACCATCTTGGAACCAAGCAAAGAAACTATAGAAAAATTCCTTTATATTTTGATAGAGTCTGGATCTTTCATGATTATTATATACTATAATTTTGATATCCAACATAGATATGAAAATAATTTAGCCGGACATAGTCACGGCCAGAGAGGGAGAGAGAGTAATAAAGAACTTAACAATAAAAGAAATAAATACCTTAAATAGACGGATGCAAGGCGGGAATAGTAATTAATCGCAAGCTTTATTCCACACTTGAGAATATTTTACTAGAGAGGAGAGAGAATACTTTGAGCTAGAGAGAAAAATGAAAAAGAGAAAAATGAAAATTTCTTCCTTCCCTAACAAATGAAGGCATCTATATACATAGGAAGAAAAGGAATCCACTAATAGTATTATGGGTCCCACATTCGAGTCCTATTTACAGTGGATTTACTGTGTAGGAATAGTACCAAGGGTCCCATATCTGGGTCCCGTAACTATGTGTATCACACTTTATATTTTCCCTTTAATTTTCTAAAAAATTCTTTAGTTCTTGCTATGGCTTCATCGGATAGTGGTTTATCTGAGGAGACAGGCTGAGAATCCTGCATTTCTTCATCAGCGATATCATCACTGGTTATACTCTTCATAAAAGTATCTGACTTATCATGATTATCAACTGATTTCATCAGATTTCTTCGAACTTCTTCCAAATATTTCTCAATCATTTCAATCCTATCTCCGTCATGGACAGAGATTCTTCTAGCAATATATGTTAGTGATTTATCCTCAACAAGGCCCTTTCGAGGGGCTATAGAATATTCCTGAATCAATCTTCTGATATTAGCCAGGAGTTCTTGTCTATATAATATTTTTGTTTTGGGATCTTTGCGCATCAGTTTGTCCCAAAAATTATTATAAAATACCCTATATAAGCAAGAGATTTGTTCTTTAGTGAATCCTAGTTCTGGAGCCCATTTATGAATCCAGGGGATAAAAAATTCAATAAAGAAGTACATTTGGTCAATTTTATCTAAATTATAGAAATGATCTGCATGATATAATTCATTCAAACGTGGGGATACTTTAGTCCATTCTTTGTATAACTTGAGGAACGGATCAGGCAATGTCTGGATGGTCGGACCATGATAAGACCACCAATCTATAAACCAGTTAGGGATAGGTTCTGCAAAAATCTTTGTGCATACCTTTATAAACCAAATATGCTTATGTCTATCGTTATTATAATAAAGATCTTTAGAGAAAGCTTCAATGTAGTCCCAATATGTGAAATTGATTTTAGAACCTTTGAGCAATATCTGTTTCTCAGTCATTGAAGTTACTCCCCAATCTTCTATGGATATGCTCCGTTTAATAACAATTTTTGAGAAGTTATAAACGTTCTCTTCACTGTTGTACCCAGAGAAATGTTCAAATTCTGCACTTCCTGTGGTACTGAGAATTATTTCATAATAAGCGCGGGTTTTGTATGACTTTCCCAGAAAATATAAATTATTTATCAAATATTTGTGGAGTATCTCCCACCGTTTATTTTGCCTCTGAATCTGAGAGTTTTCAACAAGAAATATCATTTCTTTGTTTTCAATTTGTTCATAAGACTTGATATCATCATTGTACTTTTCCTTCGTAATCGAAGCAAACATATCACTCTTTTGTGCTGCCAAATAGGCTTGTAATTGCTCGTATAATGGACTGTTTTCTAGAATATTGTCCAGATGGATTGACTGTGATGAGGATTCACCTTGATACAACACCTTGGAGTTTATTAAACTCCTCTTTCCCGTTTGTATAACTGGGGAATTGGTTGAGGATCCGTATGACGATCCTGAATATAATCTGATTATAGGGGATTATCTTTGGTATTATATTTTCTGCATTTCTAAAATTCATTGATAATGAACTTGCTGAGGTAACTGTTGTAGAAATTAATAATTTAATTTCTCAAAATAATTATTTGAGCTTATATGTGAAAGTCTTAGGAGAACATATTTCTTCTTTTGATAAGAAACTCGATGAATTAATTGATTTGATTAAAAAACTGAGTATTAGTTCAAACTCTACTGGTGATGCTTCTTCTTCTGAGACAGGAGAGTTGACAATTAAAATCGGTATTCAAAGACCCCCTGATATTGAGGAATTTCAACTTAAATCACCTTTGCATGATTTAGAACAACTTCTTGATAAAAATCTTTCTTGTTTAAATATTAGACCCATTGATTTGTCGAATGCCTTCGCTGAAATAAACTTTGATCTAAATGATATTTAATGATTCCACATCAAAATAATTTTACTCCTGGATCTCAGGCAAGAAATTATATTAATTTTTTTTTTGATAAAATATGAAACCAGTTTAGCACTTAGTTTTTTGAGACTTATAGTCCTGATCAGATGAATAATATTTCTCAAGAATTCTATTAAACATGTGCATTGCATAATCAAATTATGTGTTTTGTTCCATGGTTTATAACTACATACTTGCCATTGTATGTTAAGGTACTTTAAAGATCACATCAGGATAATAGTGTTATCATTGTTAAAACTGTTATTAGTTTGATTCCAATCCCTTTCCTCTATCAGAACATTTTAAGGAGTGGGTCGCGGATAGTAATAAGTTTGTATGTGAGGTGAATCGGCATATCTGTGATTCTTACCCGGATGTTTTTGAATTATTCCTCTGAGCTTATTAAGCTCTGATTTAGTCTAATTTTTAAATCAGGAATGACGTCTAAGCAAAGTTTATTAAACTCCTATATCCCATTTGTATAACTGGGGAATTAGTCGAGGATCCGTATGATGATCCTGAATATGATCTGATTATTGGGGATAATCTTCCCCTTCCATCGGAGGCTGATATTCCTCCTGATCTACCCTGTCCCTTTCCTCTGGCTATTTACCATGGAGGGCCAGTAGGCATTTTGCAAAGAGGACAATTAATCAGATATTTCCAAATCATACTAGTCAATATCTCTAATCTCTTCATAATTAAAGACTAAAAATTCTTCTGCAACAATATCATGGATGATTTTATCTATGATGGAATTTTGAATGTTGCTGTATAACGGAATTACCTTTAAAATGATAATCAAAGTCTTTTTAGTAAGAAATGATAAATAAAAATTCATTTTAACTGAGATATTCCCTAGATAAGAAATCAGGGAGAGAATTATCAATTTCTTTTTTATACTCAATCTCAAAATCAAAAGGGGTTAATTGAGCTTGCCACCTTGCAAAAATTAATTTTGAAGCATCATGTTTAAAATCTTTATCAAACATATACTTTACGAATTGAGCATCAGTTTTTATCAAAAAATTTTGATTATAAAGATCATTCTAAAATTTTAGGACGCATTTAATAATGGATAGCATTTCATAAGCTACCGTAGCATATTTTTTCTGACTATCAGTCCATTTACTTAAATTAAACCATATCCCTATATGATTTTTTTTGTGTGTATACATATATATATATATATATATATATATATATATATATGGAGATAATTATTTATGAAGTTTATATGTCTATGATGTATTGATTATAAGGGCAGATCATACACATAACAACAATACTTAATCAATGTGTATAAGAACTTCATATAGATTGAACTGTTATGTAAATAATCTTCGAATTCATTAATCTTTTATGTATAAGAATTTTAACCCATTAATCAAACACAAGAACAAGTTTAGTAATGTCAATATTAGAGGTATGGACATATGCATAACCACAGTTCATTAAAAGAAGTTATGTGTATGTATTGAAAAGATAAAAAAGTTCACAATGTAATGTTATGTATATGAAACCACATGTATATGTTTTGAAAACATATACAGTTCACAATGTACTATTATGTACATAACATTATTATGTGTATGTGATGAAACAAACACTGATAGACTGTTTATTTCACCACATACACATAACATATAGATAACATTGTTATGTATATGAAAAAATATTAGGCATGAATACGTAGCAGTGTTTATGTTTTCATACACAACTCCAGCTATTTTCATACTAAGAATTAGCAATGAATACACTTCAACTCTGCCTGTTCGTTTATATGCTTCTTGGCGTTGTAAAGTACATACAAACAAGGAGTCACATTGAAGAGGTTACCAAGTATGTATATGCGTGAAATTTGACAAGAGAAATTTGTCATTTTCGAGAGTCTTTATGTATGAATTTTTTTGTTACTTCATCCCATATATATAACATTATTATGTATATATGGTGAAACAAGCACTGTCATGCTGTTTATTTCAGAACATAATACATGACAGAGTTATGTATACATAATTACATAACATTATGTTATGTAACATTACTATGTATACATAACATTACATATATATATATATACATTGTTATGTATATGAGTCACGACCTGAGGCTACCCCTAGTCGCGACAACAGTACTTATGGTCACAAGTGACCACAAGCTAACCCATGAGCTGGTACCTGATGTGAGCACTAAGTAATATGGTAATAAAATATGTACGCGGAAGATAAACTAATAAAGAAAAATAAGTATGAATATTGAAAGCGTGACTCAATCACAAGTCTGTAAACATTTGATAAAATGCTGAAACATAATTGGTAAAACTGATAAACTGACCAACTGTCTAAATGTCAGAAAGCCTCTAAACTGACTGAGGAGTTGATGTGATAGACCCTAACTAACTCCAAATGACTAACTGAACAGAAATACAGAAATAACTGAATAAACATTACAGATCCTCAATAGATGAGGACTCACCACCACTGCTACTACTGAATTGCTGGACTGTCTAGGTACGATTGGGAAACTGAGCATCCAAACTTATTATATAAGACATCATAGCGCAAATAAGAGTATGCGGTCAGTTCTTTAAATGTATTGGTATATGCAATGAGGACAGATTGGAATGCATAGGGTAATATATATACGAAATAAGGACTAACTGTATAGCATGATTTAATTGAAAATAAATGTATGGAAACTGAAATTTCTGAGAATGCAAGACCAAGCATATATATATATATATATATACATTTCTAAAATAATCTGTAAACTAAAATACTGAAAATCTGACAACTGAATGACTGGTAATCTGTATGCTTTGGTCAAGAAAACCTGAGCTAAATTCTGGACTGAATACTGTATTGAGACTGTAGGAGGTATCATCAAACCGACATGCCCCACTCTGAGCTAATCGGGGTCTAACCCATAGCCCCAATTAGAAGGGTATCAGTACTGTGCCATGGGTACTAACACTAGCTGTGTGGATCCACTAAACTGGTGTCCCAAAGGACTAAAGAGTCACCCTTTACTAGCAGGAAACTCATGTGATATGTGTCAACCCTAAATTGACTGGAAGACATCTCAAACCTACACTGGATACATAGTTTTATAAATCAGGGATTGCTACTAAGGGTCATCCCTGGGTTTGCTCGGTGCTGAATCCTACTCCTAACTGAATGACACTGTTTACTAGACTGAACTAAGTTTAACTGAGCAAAAAACTGATCATAAAAACTAAGTGAATGACAATGCTCATAGTTTATTTGAAATTATTCTAAAGATACTGAATTTATGTAAACAACTAGGTATCGGGTATTCATAACCCACCAACACTGAATGGAAATAACAATGATGACATATAAAGCTTTAAAATTCACGGTACAGGATTATTTCTCAAAACCCAATGTTAAAGCATTTCATCAAACACATGAGAGTCATGAATTGAGGAATGGTAACGGGCAAAGTTATAATACTCCATATTTCCCTAGCTTAAATTAACTCTCAGTCCATGAGTTATTCTATATAAAAATTTTGAAATGCTCAGTATTTTTCAGTTTAGATCCTGCCATTACGTAGGAAATTCAATTATCTTTCCAACGATATAAAATTCTCTCAAATCCGAGACCCGGGTGAAGAGTTAGCGCCATTTTTGTAAGATAGTGTACCACCTGGAACATTAGAGCGTTGCGGAGCCAAGCCAAATGGTAATTGTCACTTCTAGTGATCCATCGTGATATTAGCGCATCACGCCATAGGCTCAGTTCACAATTGTTATTTTCCAGTGTTCCGTCGCGATACCACCGCATCGCGCCGATGTACCAGTTCCCAGTTGTCAGTTTGCAGTGAGGGACCGTGATTGTGCCACATCTTGCCACATGACAAATTCTCAGATGTCAATTTCTAGTGACACAACGTGATAGCGCCGCATCGGGTCAAGGGGTAATTTTAAAATTTTTTGACGGAAATCCAAAGTTTTGTACTGGGTTAAATTGGTCCTTTCACATAATTTTAATCTACCCAGGTGTGATATTTAAGCCCTAAAAATATTTTGAACTCATTGTTTAATAGTTTTCCCCAAATCAAAAAGACATTCTCTCTTAAGAAAACAAACCCTAGCTTCAAGAAATCAAGAACAAGCCTAAGAATTCCTTCAAGAGTCTTCAAGAATTGACAATCCAAGGTATGTTAGGTGTTTATCTATGGGTTCCTTTCACCCATAGAGTCCACAAATCCGTTTTTCTAAAACTGCAAGATTGTTGAATTATGAACTTCCATGTTTGAATTGAATTCATGTTCATGATATTAGTTGGGTTTAATCCATGATTATTATAAGATTCACAAAACTATGTTAGTATTTTATGGGGAATTATATGAATTGCATGCTAAACCCATAAAATTGTAAGTTTGGGCATTGTAGTTGCCATGTTTATATGTTATCCATGATTATGTGCATGAAGTTGTGCTCCCCAAGTGGTTGATAGAATGTCCATGTGAATAAAGGGATGAAATCATGACATGTTAGTATATGTACAAGCTTATGCCCTACAAGTGTTTGATCAAATATCTCTATAGATAAAATATGAACATGTGTACATTGTTATGCTTTGCAAGATCATGTGATGCTTTACTTTTCATGTTATTGAGTCCTGAGGGTATTTAATACCTGACAATCTAGCTGTTTAACTAGAGCCAGTGTCAGTTATAGAATAGTATCAGCCATGTTACGGCTAATAGTACTCTCAGTCAGTTATAGAAGTCAGTAGAACTCAGTCAGTTACAGAACTCAGGAAAAATCTATAAACTCAGTATCAGTCCAGTCCAGTTCAGTATAATCAGTTTAGTGTCTTTCTGTTGGGAGTAGAATTCAACACCGTGTGAGCCTAGGGATGAGGGCTTACACGTTAGTTAGGATTGGGTCCCTAGAAGTAATCCCTAAGTTTCAAAACTATGTAGCCAGCGTAGATTATGAGATGTCACCCATTATATAGGACTGACATACTCAGGGATCACCCACTAGTTTAGGAATGATCTCAGGGGTTACCTGTTAGTTAGGAATGGCTCCATAATAGTTGTTAGTACCCGTGGCACGGTGCTAACACCTTTCCAATTGGGGTTACCGATTGGACCCCAACTCAGTTATCTTATCTTATTTGGGGCATGTCGGTTAGCTGATTACCTCCTACAGTTTTAGTTTTAGTTTTTAGTATAGAACTTAGTTTAGTTCTACAGAATTAGGACTATCAGAAACAGTCAATCAGTATCAGTAACTCAGTTATCAATAACTTTAGATTGTCAGTTATTCAGTTATAATAACTTAGTATTCAGATTCAAAAAAGCTTAGTTATAGTATATATGTATGTGTATAGTATTGCATACTTAATGATTTCAGTTGTATCAGTTATCCACATACTTTTATATTCAGTTACTCTATATCATTCAGTCAGTTACTGTTCATGCATATGAGCCCTTGCATTCAGCCTTACCTCATCTAGCATACCAGTACATTCCACTTACTTATGCATACTCTTTCTTTATGCTATGATATCTCATATCATAGGTTCAAACACTTAGGTTCTTGACTATATTTAGATAGATCCAGTCGGCAATCACAGATCTAGTAGTGAGTCCTCATCTATTAAGGATTTGCTTTTATTTCAGTATTTAGTAGCTTCAGTATTTCAGTAGTTGGAGTTAGTTGGGGGCTTTTCCCATCAACTCCACTTTCAGACAGTTCAGTTAGAGGCTTTTTAGAATAGAATACTTCAGATAGTATTTCAGATTCAGATATTTTATCAGATATTGTTATTTATCAGTATTTTAGATTTTGAACCTTATGGCATTTTAGCCTATTTTTCGTATTTAGTATAGTATAATATTCAGTGCTCATGAAAAATATCAGACATGGGTTAACTTGTGGTCCTTCAGGGCCGTAAGCACCGTGTAGTGTTCGAGGTACAAACTCGAACCGTTACAAACTTGGTATCAGAGCCTAAGGTTCAACAAAGTTCTAGGGAGTCTGAAAACCATTTCTAGTAGAGTCTTGTGCATGTGTTTGTAGCTCGCTACACTTATGGACAAGAGGCTACGAGACATTTTTAGGAAAAGTTTCCCTTTATTCAGTATTCATGTCATGCAAGTGAGCATGAGCTCAAGTTAAACTCTTAATCTAATTATTTTTTTATTTCATTTACAGAATATGTATCCCAAAAGGACTAACGGAAGAAGGATTGGAAATCAGCTAGCACCTCAGCCCATTCAGGAAGATCCCCCGGATGAATATGTCTCTCATGTAGAGTTCAGAGCTACATTCACTACTCTAGACAATTCCATAGTAGCTCAAAATGAATGGACAACTGTTGTTACAGCCAATCCAGTAGCTAATACTGCTGCAGCCAGTATTTGGGACTTCACCCGAATAAATCCTCCCTAATTCTCAGGATCTAAGTCTTAAAAGGATCCTTAGGAGTTCCTCGATCAGGTTCAGAAAGTCACAGATATTATGGGAGTGACTTCCAGTGGGAGTGCTGATTTAGCTGCCTATCAGCTACAAGATGTAGCTCATATATGGTTTAAGTAGTGGAAGGTAGATAGGAGCACAGATGTAGAGCCCATAGAATGGGAAGAGTTTGATACTACTTTTCTAGATAGATTCTTTCCCTTAGAGCTGAGAGAAGCCAAGGTGTTAGAGTTCATCAATCTCAAGCAAGGCAGTATGAGTGTGAAAGAGTATTCCCTTAAGTTTACTCAGTTAGCCAAGTATGCTCCCCATGTAGTAGCAGATAATAGGTCTAGAATAAGCAAGTTCATGTTTGGAGTGTCACATAATGTGGTTAAGGAGTGCAGAACTGCGATGTTGATTAAGGATATAGACATCTCAAGGCTTATGGTCCATGCTCTACAGATTGAGGAGAAGAATCTTAAGAAGAAGAAGAGAGAGAACAAGAGAGATAGAACAGGTAGTTTCAATTTTAATTAGCCTAAGTCAGAGGGCGATAACCATTCCCAGTTTCATCCAAAATCTTTAGTTTCATCTCTATCCTCAGCTAGTATGCCAGTACCAAAGTTTAAGAATGACAGTCATGATGGGGCGCCAGGCTTCAAAACCCAGGGTAGTGTGAGCAGTGGTCGTACCCATCCACTTTGCGAAAAATGTGGTAGACATCACCTAGGTGCATATAGAGCTGGAAGTGATGTATGTTTTAGATGTGGTAAGCCAGGCCACAGGATGCAGGAGTGTAGAGTTATGGCTCAGATGGGAAAAGATTTGCGCCAACAGGGTCTATACAATTGTTTTTCAGCTCTGTCCGGTTGCCCAAATCAGCAGGGTGCTACTTCTAGTGCCGCCAGTAGGCCACGTCCAAATAGGATTTATGACTTCAGTCCAGACAAGATCAGGAAAGTTCTCCTGACATGGTTACTGGTACTATAACACCCTAAATTTGGTACTCGAAATGCTACACGGTGCTCATGACCCCGAAGGACCACAAGCTAACCCATGACTAATATCTATACCTGAACACTGCATAATATACTATATAAATACAGAAATAAAGGAAGTAAAGCCATAAAGTTCAAAACTGATAAAATAATCTCTAAATGATATGGTATCACAATACCAAAACAAAACTTGAAATAAACTATCTGAATATGATAATCTGAAAAGCCACTAACTAATTGAACTGTCTGAATAAGGAGTTGATGAGTTATGTCCCCAACTAACTCCAATTATTGAAATAAATTAATTAATGAGATAATAAAGTAATAGTATTGTCCTCGAAGGATGAGGACTCACTGCTAACTCTGACTGCTGAGACTGGAATGCTACTGATGCCCTAGAGATCGTGCTTCTGAACCTATGGTATAAAACACCATAGCGCAAATGTGTAAGTACATTTGAATGTATTGGTATGCATGTGAGGTAGGCTGAATACAAAAGGGTTCACATGCATGAACTATACTAACTGACTACATAACATGAACGTGAGAATACATGCATGACTACTTAATAACTATAACTGAGTTCATGATAACATGATTACTGAGTCTGAGTACTAATAACATGAGATACTGATAACTGTATAACTAAAATAACTACTACTGAGCGACTGTATCTGATAGTCTAGTTTCTGATAAAACTAGCTGAGTTCTATTCTGTTCTAAGTTGACTGTATCTGACAGTCCTGAATTCTATAGAACTATCTGAGTTCTATTATTGAGACTGAATGACTATATTTGACAGTCCTAATTTTGTACTAAAACTCTGGAAGTATTCATCTAATCGACATGACCCAAGTAACGCAATATAGCTGAGTTGGGGTCCAATCTGTAGCCTAATTGGAAGGATGTTAATACTGCGCCACTGGTAAGGACAATCTATGAGTAACCCTCATATAATAGGTAAATCTAGTGGGAATGGTGAGAAAACTCATATAACAAGTTAAGCCACCTCATTTACCCTCATATAATAGGCTATGATGTCTCAACCTACGCTGGTTACGTAGTTCTGGAACGCAAAGATTGCTTCTAAGAATCATACCCCCATATAACAGGTGGGTTACCATACTTGGGCTAACTCAGTGCTAATTTCTACTCCCATCTAAATAGACACTAAACATGATTAACTGAACTAACTGGACTGAGTTAACTAAATTTCTGTGGACTGATGGAATACTACTGAGATTATTGAGTTTTTCTGAGTCATGAGACTGAATGAATTCTATGGATCATGGCTTGACTGGGAGTATCTTGAAAAACATGACACTGGTTCTAGGCACACAGCTAAATTTTTGGGTACAAGTACCCCCAGGACTCAATAGAAGAAAACTGACAAAGCATGACTTTCTTGAATACACGACCAACATCACAATCTATAATATAATAAGTTGGAGATTTCATGAAGTACAAGTTCTAAAGCACCACAATGGCTACAGATATATCCATTATTCATTGACTAAGACATTTCATCAAACACTGGACATGCATAAACTTGTACATAAATGGGAATTTCATATTATCATACTAGTATGACACTTTTCCTTCACATAGGCATTTAATCGAACATACAGGGAGCATACTTTGGTTATACAATCATCAACATACATAATAATCACGGATACATCAATCAACGTGTAAATTTAAGGGTTTATCATGATTATCATGCAAATCACCATATCCTAGGGTCAATCATTGGAATATGTAATTTCAAACATAAATCAAAACCCCACAACATCATGAACATAAATTTTAATTCAATTTAAATCATGAACATTCATGAATACACAAATTTTGGATTTTGAAAAGAGATTCTTGAGCTTCATGGGTGAAAGGGACCCCTGAATCAACACATGACATACCTAGGTTGTGAGTTTCTTAAAGTTCTTGCACTTGAAGAACTTGGAATCTCTTAGTTTCTTGAAGAAGGGTTTTGGATCTTGTTCGTGGGGATTATCTTTGAGAGAAAACCCTAATTTGATGTTGTAGATGGATAATTAACTTATGAGCCTTGGTATGATATAATTAGGGGTTAAAATGGGTGGAAAAGACCCAAATACCCTTTTAAAAATGGCTTAGAATTCACTGAACGGGATCTGCGATGGGTCGTACGATGGTCCGTCGCTAGCTCAACGATCCATCATACCTGGGCCAGAATAGGGACTCACTGTATTAGTAGCGATGGCTTGGGTGACAGTATATCTCTAGCTCAATGGTCCGTAGGTCCTGGCCATCGCACTTGACCAGAAGTCAGGGTCACTGCCTTAGTCGCGATAGCTTGGGTGATGGTCTATCACTGGCTTGACGGTCCGTTTGCTTGACCGTTGCTTTTGGGCAGTTCCTACAGTTCTTTGTAAAACATCCATAACATTTTACTCCAATACCAGATTTGAACGAAATTGGTGTCGTTGGAAAGCTAATTCAATTTCCCATATGATAAAAAGTCAAAATTGGGGAAATTCTATCTGATTTAAATGTTAATTATTTAGGAAGTCATCATAACTCTTCTGGAGACTAGATTTGACTTAAAGAAAGTTTGGGGTATTACAGGTACGTTACAGATCTTCCATTTACATGATTTCTCTTATTAGATCCAAGAGCTTCTTTGTATTTTGTAACTCCTTATATAGTAGTCGATTTCAAAGTCAGACCGAAAACCTTAATAGAACCTTTCTTAGTCTCCACCCCAGTGGGTCAGTCTATCATAACCCGATAGGTTGTAATACCCCATATATTTCTAAGCTAGGAGACGAACCATTTTTCCTACATATGAAATCTCCTATCCTGTGATTCATACTTGAGTACATGACTTACAATGAATATCCTAGTGGTAGGATAGCTTATGATGCATTAAGCATGTTCATATGAGTCACTTAAGGTAATACAAGCTAAGAGTTTTTGAATCCATCAAGTTTTAGTGTTTAATTTTACAAGGGTCATCTTTGAACAAGTATAGCTCGATGTTAATGTGGTATTTTGGCTGATTTAGACCCACTAAATTGTAGAGAATCGAATTATCTTTCCAACGATACCAATTTCGCCTTAATCCAATACCCGAGCGAAAAGTTATGCCCATTTTCGTGAGAGACAGTAAGGATAGGCGATTGGTTAGGCGCCGCCCAACCCAAACATAGGCGATTGGTTAGGCGCCGGCCAACCTAGCTTAGGCAATCACTTGGGCGCTGCCTAAGTCAGTTCCAGGTGCCAAAAACACTTCGTTTTGAGTTATTTCAAGGGTAATTAAGTCTTTTAACACTCCTTACATGTCCCTAAACTTAACCCTACGAAATATATAGCTTCTAAACATATTACAACCCTATTAACATCTCAAAGCTCATCATCCAAGAGCACCATAGGATAAAAATAACTAGGGTTGCACAATCAAGCTTGAAGATCAAATTTCAAGGAAATTCCTTCGTCAATCATCAAGAACCTCCCTTCCAAGGTATGCGTAGTGTTCATCCGCGGATTCCTTTCGTTCGTGGAGTTCAAGAATCAATCTTTAAAATACAAAAGCTTGGTTGATTGTGGTGATATGATCATACCCATGTTGATGCTTGTTTGTTTTGCTATATAATAGTATCGTGACTGTATATCTCTTGAAAGTTATGTTGTTAGTTGAAAAACATGATCTTTAGATGGATTGATAGAATGTAAGTATGAAATCCACCTATGCCTTAAAGAATGCATGCAAGGTGTTTGATAAAATACCTAGTATGTTAGAACTTCATATTTACATGATTTCATGATATCTAAATAACAAGTTCATGTTAGTCATACACTCCAATATGAATTTCCATGCAAATTATGTGTTGTTATTGTTGTGGTATAAAGCATGTATGATAATGGAGATATAAATTATGTACACAAAATATATCCATTATTTCCCTACCATGTTTGAAATGTTGAATAAATACATGAAGTATAATATGCCCAAATCATTACAATATGAACTAAACGTTACATGTTGCCGTTCCCTTACACTTGAATGGTTTCCATGCGATTGCTATGAATAGTGTATGTTGTCGGAATGCCCATGATATTAGAATATGAGATTTATGACTTGATTATAAGCATTCATATTCATGATAGATATTATGATGACCATATACTTTATGAAATCCCCCACTCATGTATTATGGATTTTTATTGATGGTCGTGTACTCAAGAAATTCAAGTTGTGTCAGTTTCCTTCCATCCAGTCCTAGGGATACTTGTACCCAAAAATTATAGCTGTGTGCCTAGAGCCATGTCATGTTTTCATGATACTCTCAGTCAAGCCATGATCTATAGAATTCAGCCAGTCATGTGACTCAGGAAAACTCAGAAATCTCAGTAATCTCAGTAGTCCAGTAATCTCAGTAATCTCAGTGCTCAGTAACCTTAGCAACCTCAGTATTCACAGTCAATCTAAGTAACTTCAGTACTCTCAACCAGTCCTCAGAACTCAGTACATTTCGTCAGTCATTGGAATCCAGTAAACTTAGTTTAGCTCTGCTAAACAATACCACTAGTATCAGTCTAGTTAATCAGTATCAGTTCAGTTCAGTTATTCAGTTTAGCTTAGTTATTTAGTTCAGTATCCTTCAGATGGGAGTAGAAGTTAGCATCGAGTGAACCCAAGGATGGGAACTTACCCCCCAGTTCAGGGTGTGATTCTTAGTAGTCATCCTTGTGTTCTAGAACTATGTAGCCAGCGTAGGTTGAGACATCTTAACCCATCAGATTAGGGTTGATGAGGTAGGTTAACCCATCAGTTCAGGGTTCCCACCATTCTCATTGAGTACCTGCCAGTATAGGGTTCTCACAGCTGTCCTTACCAGTGGTGTGGTATTGACACCCCTCCAGTCGGGGCAGATATTAGACCCCATCTTAGCTATTATAGCGTATTTGGGGCATGTTGGTTAGATAACTACTTCCCATAGTTTCAGTTACAGATTTCAGGACTGTCAGCTATAGCTACCCAGTCTCAGTAAAGAACTCAGATAGCTCTTCAGATTTTAGTATATCAGGGCTGTCAGATACAGTCAACTCAAAAATAGAATGGAACTCAAATAGTTTTCTTTAGATTTATGGACTGTGAGATATAGTCACTTATGCTATCAATCACAACAATTATCAGAACTCATGCTATCAGTACTCAGCTTCAGGACTGTCAGATACAGTCAATCAGACCAATTCTTCATAATTAGAACTGTCAAAAGCAATCATTCATTTATTAGTAATGCAATATCAGTCTCTTAGTATTCAGTAATACAGTATCAGATCCATCACTTATTAGTGATTTACATATCAATATCAGTAAACTCAGTCTTTTAGAATCTCATTATCAGTACACTCATGTTGTTAATATTTAGACTCAGTAGTCCTTATCAACACGAGTTCAGTTATAGTTACGTATGCATGTATGTACTCTCACGTTCATATATTGTCCATGCATATAACCCTTTGCATTTAGCCTACCTCACTCGTATACTCAGTACATTCAGACGTACTGACACATTTGTGCTATGGTGCTTTCTCTTATGTTACACCATAGGTTCAGAGGCATGAGCTCCAAATCAGCAGTAGATTCCAGGATCAGCAGTCAGAGTTAGACGTGAGTCCTCATCCTTTGAGGACATGATGATTTCATTTCTATTTCAGTTTTCAGTTTATTTTAGTAGTTGGAGTTAGTTGGGGACATGTCCCATCAACTCCTTATTCAGTTCAGTTAGAGGCTTTCCGACTAGATGTCAGATTAGATGTTCAGACTTCAGTATTTATGTTTTTTTTTGGTATTGTTATACCATATTTTTTTCAGATATGTATTCGTATTGAACCTTATGGCCTTATAGTTCATGTTTTTGCATAATTTATGAGATATTATGCAGTTTACAGGTACAAATATTAGTCATGGGTTAGCTTATGGTCCCTCGGGGTCATGAGCACCGTGTAGCATTTTGGTTCAATGAATCAGGGCGTTACATAGGGATATAGGAACTGTCCGGTTATGATATCTCAGAAAGTCAGGCCTTCAGATTTTAATAGTAATGTCAGTATGTGTAGAAAAGTAGTGGGAGAGATTGATGCCAATCCGTCCTTACCTCAGTGCAAAGTTTTGAACTTCAGCTATCACGATATCTACTCATGCCTTACATATCATCCCTATGATCATAGATCCTATTCATGCACATTATCGAAAATCATGTATGCTTACAGTTCCTAGTATGAACAGTTCTAGTTTCCTCAGTATTATGAATCTTGTTCCATGAATACAAAGACTCCAAACTCAGGTCATGCAACTCATGACTCATGTACTCATGCTTTACAGTAGGCTCAGTTCCCATGACTTCTGCTACACTCCTAATGATCAGCTTAATTCAAATTTTATCATGTGTACCCTCAGTTTAGATTTCTTAATAAAATCCAAGGTGTTGATGTTAACATTCTATTCCCCAGGCCTCAGTTAAGTGTCACGTTCAGTATAGCGTCCATTCATGCTTTAGGTCTTCATGTTTAACCTTTAGTGAACTCTCTTTATTAAATGATGTAGTGATAAGTAGTTGCTTAGAAGGAAGAGAATAGATGTTTCATGTTAAGAAAAGATTATGGCATGCTAGTTTTACACGAAGCTGTAGTTATGAAGATAGGCTTGAATGTTATGTTGATGTGTAAGTGGCTAACTGTATTTCAGAGATTTGAGTAGGTTTGAACATTGTGAGAGAATTTAGTCCTGCTCAGACCTCAATAGATAGAATTATTAGTGCCCATATTATAGATTTTTTGCCATGTTGTGGCTTCTTATTTAGATGTCTTATTCAGAACATGCCAAGATCTCCTTGCTCCCTAAAGTCAGTGAACTTTATAAAAAGAGTGTCAAGAAACACCCTAATTAAGTATAAGTTTTCAGGATGAGTTATTCCGTAAAGCCAGGAATTCAGTTTAGCAGGCAGGCAGACAAGTTTGTAAGGTTTCCTCATCTTTCCACTCGTCATACTATCCAAAGTTTCATGAATATGACTATTCCAAGATAGAGCATCCTAGTAGTTATGAGTTCAGCCCAGTTTATGTATCATTCCTCAGTTCCAGATATCAGATATTCAGTCATGATTTAGTTCGTGGGTGCCCCGTGCATCGTCTTATCCTTTCCTCAGTATCCTAGCCAAGTTGGCATTCTTTGGGGGACATAATGTCCCAAGGGGGAGATGCAGTATAACACCTGAGATTTCATGTACTAAACCTTCCATTTTCTCTTCATGTAACAAGATCCAGTTTGGAGTAACGGGTACTCATAAGTTAACTCTCTCGTTCCAATCTCAGCTGTATAACCATTCCATGGTATATATATTCAAGGAATTAGTTCAGTACATGATATTCTATCATGTAGTCATGTTTCAGTGTGCATGTTCAATGTGTAAACCCAGTCTATCAGTGTTCCTCAGCTTAATCAGTCTTATTCGAAGACGAATATTCCTAAGGGGAGATATTGTAATATCCCGTATTTCTCAAGCTTAAATTACCTCTCAGTCCATGAGTTATTCTATATAAAATTTTTGAAATGCTTAGTATTTTTTAGTTTAGAGCATTCCATTATGTAGGAAATTTAATTAGCTTTCCAACAATATAAAATTTTCCCAAATCCGATACCCAGGTGAAGAGTTAAAGCAATTTTTGTAAGACAGTGTACTACCTGGAACTTCAGCGCGTCGGAGAGCTAAGCCAAATGGAAATTGTCAGTTCTAGTGCTTCATCACGATATTGGCGCATCACGTCATAGGCTCAGTTCACAATTGTCATTTTCCAGTATTCCATCGCGATACCACCGTATTGCGTCGATGTCCCAGTTTTTAGTGAGGGACCGCGATTGTACCGCATTGTGCCATAGGCCAAATTCTCAAATGTCAATTTCCAGTGATACGGCGCGATAGCACCGCGTCGCGCCAGGGGGTAATTTTGGAAATTTTTAACGGAAATCCAAAGTTTCATCCAGGGTTAAATTAGTCCTTTTCCATAATTTTAATTCGCCCAGGTGTGATATTTAAGACCTAAAACATTTTGAACTCATTGTTTAGTAGTTTTCACCAAATTAAAATGACATTCTCTCTCAAGAAAACAAACCCAAGCTTCAAGAAATAAAGAACAAACCTAAGAATTCCTTCAAGAGTTTTCAAGAACTGACAATCCAAGGTATGTTAGGTGTTCATCTATGGGTTCCTTTCAGCCATAGAGTCCACAAATCTATTTTTCTAAAACTACAAGATTGTTGAATTATGAACTTCCATGTTTGAATTGAATTCATGTTCATGATATTAGTTGGGTTTTAAATCCATGATTTAAGTGCAAGTTCATGAAATTGAACAACATGTGTGATGAATATGTGATTATCTTGATAAACCCTTGAATTTACAAAGTGATTAATGTGTCTATGATGTTAATTGGGTTTAATCCATGATTATTATAAGATTCATAAAATTAGCTTAGTATTTTATGGGGAATTATCTGAATTGCATGCTAAACCCATGAAATTGTAAGTTTGGGCATTTTAGTTGCCATGTTTATATGTTATCCATGATTATGTGTATGAAGTTGTGCTCCCCAAGTGGTTGATGGAATGTCCATATGAATAAAGTGATGAAATCATGGCATGTTATTATATGTACAAGCTTATGACCTACAAGTGTTTGAGAAAATGTCTCTGTAGATGAAATATGAACATATGTACATTGTTATTCTTTGCAAGATCAAGTGATGCTTTACTTTTCATGCTATCGAGTCTTGGAGGTATTTAATACCCGACAATCTAGCTGTTTACCTAGATTTAGTGTCAATTACAGAATAGTATTAGTCATGTCATGCCCAGTAGTACTCTCAGTCAGTTACAGAACTCAGTAGAACTCAGTCAGTTATAAAACTTAGGAAAACTCAGTAAACTCAGTATCAGTCCAGTCCAGTTTTGTATAATCAGTTCAGTGTCTTTCATTTAGGAGTAGGATTCAACACCTAGTAAGCCTAGGGATGGGGGCTTACCCGTTATTTAGGACTGTGATACAAGTATAAAGAGCACAAGGATTACAAGGCCTTTAAAAGGAACAGAGCCAAGGAGTTGGAACGTCTTTAATCTTTATTTATGCAAATGGAGGCTTGTGAGAGTCTAATGCCATCAACCAAAGGAGGGTATTTGCTAAAACGTGAAGAAAAGATTTGAATACACTCCAAAGGTGCCTCAACTTAGGGAAATTATTGTCTTTTGAGACTCTTTTTTTACACTCCAAAGGAGCACCCTTTATTAAGGGTATTTTAGACATTGTCTTGTAATAGTATAAATAGACCTTAGCTTCCATTTTCATGAGACTTTGATGAATTGAAATTGAGTACTACTCTTAGTGTAGTTCTCTCTTAGATTAGCTATAGGTCTTGGAAAAGACATTAGAATCAAGGTCAATCTTGTATTGGCACTTTGGCATAGAATGGTGGTGCTTAAGGACTTGATCCCTTTGGTCCACCTAAGAGTGAGGTTTAATCCAATATTGGTGTTGTGTGTCTTGGTGTTTGATACACACCATGGTGCTATTCATTGGTGTTGGTGAGGATCTCATTACCTATCCTTTACATTTATTGCATTTTCTTCTTCTCTTTTGTTGAATCTGAAGTATGTTTATGTTCTCTACTTCATCTTCTTTCTTCTAAGTTAGTTTGTGTTGTTGTTATCTCGGATTCCAAGTATTTAGTTGCTGGTTTTTGTGTTCTTTAGCTTTTTTTTAGTTGTCATTTGGTATCATAGCCTTGATTAGGGTTGTTCCAACATCCATAAATCTTGGTTTTAGTGTCCTTATTAAGAAAATCTCACAAAAAAGAGTCAAAAAATCCAAAAATCTCAAAAAAATTATGTGTTGTCTTGTTGTTTGTAGTAGATCCGTGAGTTACAAGTTAGATCTACTAAATTTTATTGTGTTTTGTTGGTTTCAAGTGTTAGATTCTTGTTCTCTACCACTTAAAGTGTCTAGATCTAAGTTTGAAACAAGATTTGGTTGTGTTTGAGCTAGATCCACCATTGTTGTGGCATTTTGAAGCTTTTGTGAAGTGGGTAACGTGTGAACTTGTGGTATTGTGGATGTTTGTGGCTGATTTGTTGGTATTTGAGCTTGTCTTGGCAAAGGGAACCTAGATCTAAAAGAAAAATTAAAGTTAGGGTTCATTTGCCTTGTGATCAAACTTTGTTCAACTCTTGAATATTCATATTGTTCTTCACCATCTTCATATCTCGTTGGAGAAGAATATTCAAAAGTTCTTGTTTGATCTTGAAAAGGGTGGAAAGAGAGTGTACTAGTTGTTCAAGGCAATTTCCAAGAAGCTCCCTAGTCTTGCCAAAAGAAGAAAACAACAAAGACAAAAGGAATCTTCAAGTACAATTGCAAGTACAAGGGGGGACCGATTCATTTCAAATCTATTTTGAAGCTTGAAAAGGATTCAAACTTGTATATTATTCCCTCCAAATGGATTCTCTTCCTTCCTTAAGTGTTGTTTGGCCGAGGCAAGAATTTGAGAATTGAAAAAATTTGAAAGGTGATGTCCAATCACAAACTGCCACGTCATCACTTTGGTGACCAACCAAATTGAGCTCAAATTTAGATTTCCTAGTTTCTAATTGTTGTTTCTAGTTTCAATTTTGTTGGTTCTATCACTAATTAGCAAACTAGTAAGTACCTACTAGGTTGGTAATTAGTCTAGAGTCCATTTTGTTTCGTGTCTTCAATTTTTGTGTGCTTTTATCATTTTTAATTCGTAGTATCTTGTTGGTTCGAGTTCGAAAGCTTTTTTTTCTTTGAGTCATCTCAAACAAAAATCAATTCTGGACCAAAGTAGAATCATCCCTCATTCACTTTCCAAATATTTTCCAAGGTATCAATACTTGAAAGACCAAGTATAGGTAAAGCCGAGTGTTAGAGGGTGAGGCTTTTGAACTAACGTGTTTGTTTGTTTTGTAGATTTTCCTCTTTCTGTTTTTTGCTTTTGTTAGGTACAATTGAGATGGAATCTAAGGGTACCACACCCCAACCCTTGGGTAATGATGTTTTGGGAGCCTTGATGGCTCGGTTTGATGCACTATCCCGAGAATTGAAGGGTGGTTTGGACAATGTGAAAGGAGATTTAGATTCTTTGAAGGGTGGTGTGATTAGAATGAAAGCGGGGGTTGATAGAATATGTCCACCAAACCCTCCACAAGTTCAAAACCCTCAAGACCAAATATTTTGCAATCCACCAAATCCAAGGCCACCAATTCAAATCCCCCTTCAACCAAATCCGGTTTCCCCTATCCAAACTTCCCAAAACCAAATTCCCTTCTTCCAAGTAGAAGAAGAGAATAATCTAGAACCCAAGGAAAGTGAGGATGATCCTCAAGATGGAGAGGAAATAGATGGTGAGGTACAAGAAGAAAGTGAGAAAATAAAGAAGAAAAGGGAAGGAGAGGTCTCAGAATGTGAGCTTGAAAAGGGAAAAACAAATTTGATTGTGGGACTTGCCCACAAATGTGCCTTTTCGCTTCCTAACCCAAAAGCTAGAATTTTCCCTAGATTTGATTCTTTTTATGAGCAGGTACAAGATAAAATGATATCAAAGAAGGATCCAAAAGGAGTTCCATATGAAAGCATGAGAAATGAACTAGTGACTACCTTGACCAAGAGCTCCAAAAGGGTAGACTGTCCAAGCCTAACTCGAGGTGACTTTGCTATTCTAAACACTTCCTTGAACTTAAAAAGTTGTGATTTAGTATCTTGTGACGTGGTTTTGGGTTTACAAATTCATACCTCTTTCCTTAGTACCTCTTTTGTTATGAATAATGATCAACTTGCTCTTAAAACTAGTTCACTACTTGAACATGAGAAAGGTATGCTTGAGAATTTCCAAGTTAGTGTTGATGATTGCAAATTAGAGAAGAGTCTACACCAGTGCCTACTTCTCAGTCTAACCTGGAGATATAGAGTGTTACTATTTCTTTGTCACGACCAGTGATGCTACAATATTCTATTGCTAAAGACAGGTCTAGAAGAGATATTAGACCTCCTCAGAAGTATGCTAAATCTGATTTGGTTGCTTATGCATTGAATGTAGCAGAAGGTATAGATTTTGATGAAGAACCTTCTTCTTACTCAGAGGTAGTTAGTTATGATGATTCCGGCCGATGGATGATTGCTATGCAGGAGGAGATAGAATCACTTCATAAGAATGACATATGGGATTCTGTGAGATTGCCTAAAGATAAGAAAGTTGTCCATTGCAAGTGGGTATTTAAAAATAAAGAAGGAACATTGGGAGTTAAAGATACTAGGTACAAAGCAAGATTAGTTGCTAAAGGTTACAGTCAGGTTCCAGGTGTTGACTTCACAGATGTGTTTTCTCCAGTTGTAAAGAATAGTTCCATTCGAGCCTTGCTTGGTATTGTGGACATGCATGGTCTTGAGCTTGATAAATTGGATGTCAAAATTGTATTCTTATATGGAGAACTTAAGAAGGATATCTATATGCAGCAGCCAAACAATTTTGTAGTCTCAGGAAAGGAGGACTATGTATGCTTGCTGAAAAAGTCTCTTTATCGCTTAAAACAGTCTCCCAGGCAGTGGTATAAGAGGTTTGACTCTTTTATGACCTCTTATATGTTTTGGAGGAGTAGTTATGATAGTTGTGTCTATTTCAAAGAGGTAACTGATGGTTTGTTCGTGTATCTTCTCTTGTATGTTGATGATATATTGATTGCAGCAAAGGATATGAGAGAGATAATAAAAGTCAAAGCCTAGCTCAGCAAGGAGCTCAAGATGAAGGATCTAGGAGCAGTAAAGAAGATTCTTAGCATGGAAATTATGAGGGATAGAGAGAAGTATAAGTTATACTTGAGTCATAAAAAGTATATTGAGAAATTGCTTCACAAACCTGTAAGAACTCCATTAGCAACTCACTTCAAACTCTCGGCCACTTTATCTCTAAAGACAGATAATGAGCGTGACTATATGTATCGAGTTCCATACTCTAGTGCCATCGGGTCTCTTATGTGTGCGATAGTGTGTTCCCAACCAAATTTATCTTATGCCATTAGTGCAGTTAGCAGATATATGGAAAATCCTAACAAAAAACATTGGAAAACAGTTAAGTGGATTTTAGCTACTTGCATGGATCTGCTAATGTTTGTTTGTAGTTTGGGTGAAATAAAGATGGAGTAATCGGGCTTGTTGATTCTAATTTTGTAGGAGATCATGATAAAAAGAGGTCCCTTAGAGTCTATGTTTTCATGATTGGTGGTTGTGCTATTACTTGGAAAGCTACCTTACAGACTATCGTTGCTTTGTGCAGAGTATATGGTAGTTACAGAGGTTTTCAAGGAAGCTATTTGGTTGAAGGGTCTGTTCGGTGAACTTAGCAAAGACTTACAGATTACTATGTTTTCTTGCAATAGTCAGAGTGCTATCTTCCTTACGAAAGATCAGATGTTTCACGAGAGGACAAAGCACATTAATGTTCAATATTATTTTGTGCGAGAAATTATTGCTTGTAGTGATATTGTGGTGAGCAAGATTAGTACTAATGATAATCCTACTGATATGATAACCAAGACACTACCAAGTGCTAAGTTTGAGCATTGCTTGGACTTGGTTAGTGTTAGCTGTTAAGATGTGCCCTTAGGGGCTTTTTGGAAGAGGTGGAGATTTTGTCTTGAAATGGATTTGAGTTTTGAATTAGAATTCGTGTCAAGATGGAGATTGTTAAAGTTGTGACCTGAATTTTGTTGATCTGATCCAGAAAATTTTGCGGTGCGACCCATGTTGGTGATTTTCAATGGGGTCTGTGGTAGTAACGTAGGGATCGAGTCGATAGACCCAATATGGACCCTTATGTTTTTGGGCCTAGAACTTATTTGTATGCACATATTAAATAAGTGCATTTAGTTGGTTGTTTTGCGTATTCAGAAAATTCAACTTTCTCCACATTGTACTCTCTCCCCATTATAGTGAAACCTCCTTTGTCTCTTCCTGTGGTTTTTCCCCGCATGGGTTTCAGTTAGGATATACTATTAACCATGTAGTTTGTGTTTTAGTATTATATTTTCATCCCATGCAAAGACTATTATTATATTAATAAAATCTTTATTTGAATAGATCATTGTGTTAACATGTGTTGTCCTTTGCTTATATAGTAGACAATTTTGTGTATGGAGTATTTTAACTCATGCACGAAAGATTAAAATTGTCGGTTCTTATAAGTAGTAAATTAACGTTCACAATCAAAGATGAGGTAGGACAAACATCTTGATGATTGTAGCACAATATTAAATATAATTTGATCTTAATTATAGGAGTGGTAGTATTCCAACTTCTTGTGCTAGTACATTTCGTATGTATTGAACGGACCAATTAGAGATATTCGTTTACGTTATGAATATTAATAAATGATTTCTCTAGTCCATTACATATACTTATACTCTTAATCTTGATATAATTATTATGATCTATGTGGTTTGTTTTGTGGTTTTAATCTCTTAAAAGGTGAGACTCTTTTGTGAGTCAACATATTCCTAGTAGGTTGGATGATGACAAATCACTTAGTGAAATATTAATTAGTTGATAGAACCATGTCTTGGACTTGAGATAGAAGACACCTGAAGAAATTAACTAATCCCACCACACGTTTTAGGAACCTGATCTTAAAAATTGCAGTAAACAACAAATAGTAAAATAAAGTGCAACGCAAATTTATCGTGGAAAACTCCTTGCTCAAGGGAGTAAAAAACCACGACCTACACTGTGTAGGATTTCACCACCAATCTCCACTAATTTCAAAGAGCTTTGTTTAAGATTACAACCCGAAATCCTAGAACCTAACTCTTAACTCACAACTCAAAATTTTACTACAACTATTCAACCCACTATATGAGCACTCCAAGAAGTCAAACCCACTTCTTGCTACAACTCCTCACAAACAAGAAGTCAAACCCGCTTCTTGTTACAACACCCCACAAATAAGAAGTCAAACCCACTTCTTATTATTCAGACTCACAACATTCAATAATAGAAAAGATTACAACTTAGAATCTATCCTATTACAGAATCAAAACTCATCAATTTACTCCAACTGATGATATCAACAAATACTATGAATTCTAGCCTTAAACTTCTCAAACTTTAATTTTCAGTGATGCAAACTCAAACAGAAACTGTGAACCAGGTTTCTGTTTTGCTGTGATGAGGTCCTGCAGTTTTTTCTTTGATGGTTATTTCTCTCAAGATGATATATATCGTGGATGTGCAATAGTTGCGGCTCTTAATGATATTCATGCCATATATATGCTGGAGATTTGTCATACCCTAGAATATCACGGACTGGGACATCTTTTCCAAATGGAACATGGTTTCCTATAGGGAATTATATGATTCCTTTTCTTATAAGGAGATTGTATCATATAAGGAAACTTTGACTCCTTATTAGATTCAATTTATTCTTGTTATTTCTTTCTTCTTGTTTGCTTTTTATTTCTTTTTTTTTTATGCATTTTCTTCTTTATTTCGTGGCTCCAATCTTCCTTATTTCTACTTGATTTCCTTGTGTATTCACACCACCTGTTCTGGAACCTGGTTCACATCTTCAAACCTGGTTCACATGATACGACATACAAAACACAACAAGTAGTAAACCAGGTTCTTATTTGTCAATTATCAAAACTACAAACATGGTTTAACTTTCCAACAACTTCCCCCTTTTTTGATGATGACAAACAATGCATCATATATTCTTTGTCCACCCCCCATATAACTTTCCCCTTTTGACATCATTGAAAATCAACAACCGAAGAACCCAATGAACATACAATGAGTGCAATATCATTTTAACTCATGGCCACTCAGGAAACACTATTCATCACATATTTGTTGACAATAAGGTAAGTCAATCTATGGATATCAACCATCTTACATACACAACTAAGAGATGCAGAGAAGGAACACAATGAAGTAGATATGTACCAATTTACTCTCTTAGGACCCTAATCAAAAGCATATCATATCATAAGTATGAGATAAAACATAAGAACCACAAAAAAAGTGGAGGCAAAGGAACTCAAGGATATATACTGGGAGAAAAGGTACTAAGGCTATGGAGGAGGAGGTGGAATGCTTTTCAATATCATTGTGCACTTCTTTTTTTTGGAATTTTTTCACAATACTTCATGCTAAGCATACATGAGGTCCACCTTGAGTTGAGTATTTTTAGCTTCAAGTAAATTGTACATTTGCAAAATGTAGGTGAAACAACAATTGAGTGATCGAATCGTGTTATTTTTTTTATTTTGAAACCTGGTTCAAATGCACAAAGATCTTAATCCATCCAGGTACTTTTATCAAATAAATTCTTCTTGATGAATTTCAAACCGGGATTATAGAAGAATATATATGGTTAAGAAACTCATCAGACTTAGTGCAACAATGATGGATTTAGCAACAACAAGGGAACTGATCTTAGTTTATTTCTAAGAAGGTTGTTCCCCCAAGAAATAGTTAGTTACAGTTGAGAGGTGAGACCATGATTTGGGATTTGTGAACCTGGTTCAAATGAATGAAGTGGTTAAGACAATGAAGACATTAAAGGAAAGGGACTAGGTTCCTCTGAATTGGAGCTAGGATAATTTTAAGACTGAGATCCTCTTTATAAAAGTGGTTTGGGATTGAAGGATGTTCAACATTAAAAAGACATAAGAGGATTATTGATGCTTTTCTGGGAAGAATTGTCTTTTTAAGAATGAATGTAGTTCACCAGTGCTCATGCTTTACACATACTCAAGAAATACATGCATTAAAAAGGATGGTACATACCTGACTATAAATAAGGAACCAAGTTCCCCTTTTGTGAGTTCCTCCTCGATTTATTGATGCAATTAGTAACAAAGCAAGGGTAATATCCATAGACCTTTTAGCCACTGTTAAAGATGTGTCTGAGGTGTGTACCTGTAATAGTACGAGACTGAGTTATTAGATATACATTATATGTCCAATCAAGCATAAAATTATTCATTTACTAGCCAATTATTAAGGAAGTCATGATGATGTGTCAATGCTTCTTGATAAGACCAAGCTCCAGGAAAATGGAAACCAGGTTCATATTGTGTTGAACCTTCTTGTTCCCTCTTCTTTTTGTTCATCATGCATAGTATCAACACTTGTTCTCCCTGTCTCCTGTACCTCCGCACTGGTATGAGGATTACCACTAAACTATAAATTTGATCTTTTTAGGAACTTCTTGGGAACCAGGTTTTGCCAGTATTGACGTTCCATGTCCTCATAATCATCTTCGGTAATACCAAATCTATCATTCTCAACCAGCTCTTCAAGATCATGATCATCAAGATTGACAATAACAAGGCATTTTTTTACAATCTTTTTGCAAAATTAAACAAACTAGGTTCATATTGCATAATTTTTCCAATTGCTGTGAGCGAACCTTCACTATTGAAGTTAGAACATTCTAACATTCTTCAATATTGAGTTTAGGTTTAAGATCAAGAAAACATACCTCAGATTCCCCATATTCAGTGTCACCATTTGAGTCTAAACTTGTCATGTGTGAAAGTATAGCTTCCTTGGGACTTTCTTCCTATTGTTTACCATCTAAATCAGCAATTGCAACAAGTGCTAGAGTGTCCTTATTATCAGATTCAACCATAGCCAGTAATGACTGATTTTGTGGTTTTTTTATCTTCAAATTCATCAGAAGAGTTTACCATTTTAGCAAGATCCCCTTTAACAGCAACATCAGCTTCACGTTTTGTTATCTTTCTGTGCAATGGAGGAACCAGGTCCTTATTTTTTTTCTTCGATTTTTCTTGATTATCTTTCTTGTGCTCCATTGTCCATAAAGGACAAAATTAGATGAAGTGTTCAAGACTACCACACTTGTGACACACTTGATCATGATTCTCCTTTTCATAATGTCTCAGAACTTGGTTCCTATTTTGTAAATTCAGGCTCTTCCTCAACATCTTTTGAAATCTCCTAGTCATGAGTTCCAAATTTTCAGATTCAAAATCTACCTTTTCAGTAGCTTTTAGAACCAAATTATTTTTATTTGTGACCCCAATAATTTCACGTTCTTGATTTTTCTTAAGCTCATACATTTTCAAGTTTTCGATGAGATCATCCATGGTTAATGTGTCCAAATTATGAGCCTCAAAGATAGCTTCAACCTTACATTCCCATGACTCCGGTAACACACTGAGAAATTTTCGAACAACTTTACCATTGGGAACAACTTCACCAAGAGAGTAAATCTTATTGTTAATTGATGTAAACCTGGTATGCATCTCCTGAATAGTCTCTCCTTCTTTCATCCTAAATAATTCATATTTTCTGTTTAGTACATCAATCTTAGACTTCTTCACTTGTTGGTACCTTCATGAGCTGTTTGCAAAGTGTCCCAAATTTCCTTTGTAGTGGAACAAGAGGATATTCTATTGTACTCATCAGGGCCAATGCCACAGATAATGATTTTTTTAGCCTTTACGTTATTTTGAACATTCATCTTGTCAATATCATCAAATTCCAATCTTCCTTTAGGAACCCATGTATTTCTATCTTCACCAAGATTCATTGGGATTTTTGGTCCATCCAATACATTATTCCATAGATCATGATTTTCTCCAATAATGAATTTCATCATTCTATTCTTCCACCACCCATAATATTGCCACTATTCAACCCACTATATGAACTCCAAGAAGTCAAACCCACTTCTTGCTATAATGCCTCACAAACAAGAAGTCAAACCTGCTTCTTATTACTCAGACTCACAACGTTCAATAATTGAAAAGATTACAACTCAGAATCTATCCTATTAAAGAATCAAAACTTATCAATTTACTCCAACTGATGATATCAACAAAGACTACAAACACTAGCCTTAAACTTCTCAAACTTTAGCTTTCAGTGATGCAAACTCGAACAGAAATTATGAACCAGGTTTTTGTTTTGCTGTGATGAGGTCCAGCTATTTTTGCTTTGATGGCTATTTCTCTTAAGATGATATATTTTGTGGATGTGAAATAGTTGCGGTTCTCAATGATATTCATTTTATATATATGCTGGAGATTCGTCATACCCTAGAATATCACGGACTGGGACACCTTCTCCAAATAGAACATGGTTTCCTATAAGGAATTATATGATTCCTTTTCTTATAAGGAGATTATATCATATAAGGAAACTTTGACTCCTCTTTAGGCTCAATTTCTTCTTATTATTTCTTTCCTTCTTTGCTTTTTATTTCTTTCCCATTTTTTGTGCATTTTCTTCTTTATTTCGTGGCTCCAATCTTCCTTATTTGTGCTTAATTTCCTTGTGTATTCGCACCACCTGTTCTGGAACCTGGTTCACATCTGTCCTGGAACCTGGTTCACAGGATACAACATACAAACCACAACAAGTAGTAAAGCAGGTTCTTATTTGTCAATCATCAAAACAACAAACATGGTTCTACTTTCCAACAACACCCCTTTATGTTTGTTTATAAGTTTTCACGCGAAAACCCTGCAGGTGGATTTTGTATCCGTCATGTGAAATAAGTTAAGTATTATAAATAAAGTATTAAATTAATCAATGAGTTAAATTTTTAGAGAATTTAATTTAATTGATTGGTGTCGGTAATTCTAACATGGGGAGTTAAATAAGATGTAATGGTAGATTTTCAAACTAAATCGAGGAGTGCAATTATAGATTTTTAGTGGAATAATTTATAATTTATTATGATATGATAATTCATTCATTACCAAATTAATATCATAATTGGAAGCCTTAATTAATAAATTTGCGGTTCCTACTATGCCTGATTAACTAATCAATTTCGGAAAGGAAAAGAATTATTTTTAGGGTTTCTAATACCATTAAAAGGGATGAAATGTTTTGCCCTTAATAGGGGTAATTAAGAACAAAATGTTTTGCCCATATAGTGCCATTAAGGCAGAGTAATGCCTTAAAAAACATTTATCTTTTCCCTTTCCTTCTTCAACAGAAGATTGGGATAAATAAGGGAGTATTTTCAGTAAAGTCAAATAATCCTTTTCCAGTAAAAAAAATAAGTCACTTGCCCACACAAGTGTTGATTAAAAGATTTAATCAAGAAGTAGTAGAAGGCAGCAGATCTAGCAAACAAGGTGTTGAACGAGCTGTGTGAAAGCTTCAAGAGGTAAGTTTTCTATTTTTCGTTTTGATTATGTTATCTAGATATTATGTAAGTTATTGATCCTATAGAATTATTACTTCCGCTGTGCATGTTCTAACAATTGGTATCAGTAGTCTTCTTACATATGTTAGATAATGTAAAAGAAATTACATAATTTGTTGTACATATTTTGGATAATAGATGTATAAATCATGTTGTTGTTGGTTGCTTTTCATGTTTTTGATATCATGTTGTTGCTGTCTGTTTTTCATGTTTTTGATGATGTTATTTATTTCAACAGAATCTAAGTTTATCATCAAGAAAGAATAAAACGAATTTTACATAGTTTTGTGAAAATTAGTTTTGTAGATTAAAGGCAAAACGATGATGAGTCTCATCTATGACCATCTATCGTCGTTACTCACTGTATAAATAGTAGCAATAATGCCAAGAAGTCCAGGCATCCCTGCTGACCCTCGCAACAGCTTGGCCAATAATTGCCGATTTGGTCGATTTTGGAGTTTTTTAGTTTTTGATGAACTTCGAATGACCTGAAATTTGATCCATTTTTTTTGGAAATGACCCAATGAACAATACACATATAACAATGTGATCCAGGCCATTTTT
This sequence comes from Capsicum annuum, assembly GCF_002878395.1. NCBI lineage: Eukaryota > Viridiplantae > Streptophyta > Magnoliopsida > Solanales > Solanaceae > Capsicum > Capsicum annuum. Next base: position 204,273,162 of record NC_061119.1, on the reverse strand, counting down.
TGGCCATTCGAGGTCGTTTTGATGAGTTTTTGGGTGTTTTTATGTTTTCAAAAAAATTAAACATTCTGAAAAAAATATTTTTTGCAAACCAGTAGTGATAGAGATTATTCCTTATGATTTTCAGTGGTTAATAATAGTACATAATATGATTTTACATGTTGACATCGGTCATCTTCCCCATCGGATAAACTTGTATATTGTAATACTGTTTTATAGTCTCTTATTTTTTATGACTTGTATTAACTTTCCAACTAAGTTACATGTTGGTTCAATGGTACAAAGACTTATGAAATGTGATATTTATCTAACTTAAATCAAAAGTTGACTCTCCAACTGAGTTGGTTCTATTTCATTTAAGAGATAAAATATCTGACATTACATGTATATTTGCTAAAATTGTTAAGTTTTCCTAACGATTCTTACTGTTTATGTGCACGGTTATCTGTGTGATATGTTTTTGAAGAATTTTATTATTATGTAACATGTCTAATGATCTATTTTAATTTAATTATATAACAGATTAACCATGTCTTCAGTCAATTTCTTAACTTCTATCCTGAATCAGAATAAATTAGAAGACCCTAACTATGTGGGCTGGAAACGTAATTTGGATATTGTTCTTACTGCTGAGGGCTTTAAATTTGTGTTGGTTGAGGAATGTCCTATTAAGTTGAATGAACCCACTGATGATGAGATTAGAGCCTACGATAAGTGGGTTAAGGCTAATGAGATGGCAAGATGCTACATTCTTGTCTCTATGGCAAATGTGTTGCAGCATCAACATCAGTCTATGACTACTGCTTATGATATGCTTGAATCTCTCAAAGAGATATTCGGAGAGCAAAATCGTGCTGTAAAACAGACGTCCATGAAAGCTCTTTTGACCACAAAAATGGTTGAAGGAACTTCGGTAAGGGAATATGTTCTTAAAATGATGAGTTTATTGAATGAGCTGGAAATTCTTGGTACAGTTATTAATAAGGAGTCTCAGGTTGAGATGGTCCTACAAACTCTGCTAGATAGTTTTCAATAGTTTTGCTTGAATTATAACATGAATAAGATGGACTTATCTCTTGCAAAACTGTTGAATGAGCTGCAAGCGCAAAATCTATCATTAAGCAACAAGCTCTTACTGCAGCGTTGATGGTTGACAAACCTTCGACTTCAACTTCTAAGCCGAAAGGCGAAAAGAAAAAGAAAAATTCTCATAAGGTTTCAGGTGCTAATGGTGGTGTGGCTAAGCCTAAGGGAAAGTGCTATCATTGTAATCAACCTGATCAGTATAAGAAACAGTGTCCCGGCTACATAGCTAAGATGCAGAAATAAGGTACATCTTTTTCATATGTCATTGAAATATTTTTAGCGCTTGTTTCTACCCAATTTTAGGCTATAGATTCGGGAGCCACTAATCATATCTACACTTCATTGCAGGGGTTTCAAGAAACATGACGTCTAAGTGAAAATGAACTGAACGTGTTTCAAGTAAATGGGGAACCAACACCAGCCTTAGATATAGGAAATATTTTCATTTCATTTAGTAGTTCTAGAGTTTTGACTTTGAATAATGTTCTTTATGTACCTTCTATAAGAAGAAATTTAATTTCAGTTTCAAGAATAATGGATGCTGGTTATAATGTTTATTTTTCTAATAATTGTGCAATTATTAAGTTTAATAAGCATTTTATTATTTCTGCTCCTAGAATACTTGATTTGTTTATATTTGATGTTTTCCATGATATGCTATAAAAAATGAAACTTAATAATGTTGATCAATCACATAAGAGAAAACATATTTCGTAATTGAGTGAAACATACTTATAGAACTTACGTCTAGGCATATTAACATAAATAGGATCTCACGGTTGATTTCTGATGGACCTTTGAGTTCAATGAAAGTGGAGGCACTTCCAACTTGTGAATCCTGTTTAAAAGGTAAAATGACCAAGAGACCTTTTCGTTCTAAAGGAAATAGAGCTGAAAATAAGTTAGAATTAATTCATATTGATTTGTGTGGTCCTATGAATATACAAGCAAGAGGTGGTTTTAAGTATTTTGTGACTTTCACAGATGATTACTCAAAATACAGATACATTTATTTGTTGCGCCATAAATCTGAATGCTTTAAAAAATTCAAAGAATTTAAGATGGAAACAGAAAAACGACATAAAAAACATATCCATACATTACGATCTGATCATGGTGGTGAATACCTTTCTGTAGAATTTATTAAATACTTATTAGAATCAGAAATTACATCCCAATATTCTGCTCTGAGAAACTACAACAAAATGGTGTAGCAGAATGTCGAAATAGAACTCTTATGGAAATAGTTATATCAATGTTAAGTTATTCATATTTGCCCTTTTCTTTTTGGGGTTATGCATTAGAAACTGCAAATTATATTCTGAACTTTGTTCCTTCAAACTCAGTACCTTTAACCCCATCTGAATTATGGAGTGGGCACAAGCCTAGTCTACGACATATTCGGGATTGGGGTTGTCTAGCACATGTGCTAAAAGGAAAAACTTATAAGTTGGAATCTAGGACAGAAGTGTGCATTTTTATTGGATATCCAAAAGGAACAAAAGGGGGTTTATTTTATTTTCCTAAGGAACAAAAGGTAATTGTTTTAACAAATGCCAGATTTCTTGAAGAGGATTATTTAATGAACCACGTTCCTAGAAGTAAAGTTATTTTACAAGAATTCAGTAATGGAATAATGAATAATGAAACACAAGAACAAATTTCAAAAACCATTATTGACATACCATTACATCCACGTAGTGGGAGAAATGTCAATAGGCAAGAGGTTGCGCAAGAGCAAACACTTGACATTACACTACCTCAAAGTAGTGGGAGTAATGTTGAGCAGCCTACAATTGTGGAGAAAAATGCTTAGGGTAATGTCGGGGAACCTGTCATAGTGCAGGAAGACATTCAAGGTGTTCAAAATTTAGTTCCAAATATAGCAGATCCTGTAGTGACTAGTCATCGTAGTGGGAGAATTATTAAAAAACCTTTATAGTTTATGCTCTTGGGAGAATCGTATGATAGAATCCCTGAGGAGCCTAATACAGAACCTCTAAATTATGCCGAAACACTACATGACAAAGATGCTAAAATGTGGATTGCTGCTATGGAATTTAAAATAGAGTCTATGTATTCCAGTCATGTCTGGGAACTTGTAGAACCACCTGGGGGAGTCAAACCCATTGGCTATAGATGGATCTATAAGAAAAAGAGAGGCGTGGATGGAAAAGTGCAAACTTTTAAGGCTAGGATTGTTGCGAAAAAGGTTTACTCAAAAAGAAGGAATTGACTATGAGGAAAATTTTTCACCGGTAGCTATGCTTATATCCATTAGGATTCATTTATACATTGCAACTCATTATGACTATGATATTTGGCAAAAGGATTTCAAGACGACCTCCCTACATAAAAGTCTTGATGAGTGAATTTATATGGCACAACCAGACGGTTTCATGGAAAGTGGTAATGAACATAAGTTTTGTAAACTTAAGAAATCTATTTATGGGTTAAAACAAGAATCTAGAGTATGGAATACTTGTTTTGATAATTCGATTAAGACTTTTGATTTTGATCAATGTGAAAATGAGTCATGCGTCTATAAAAAATGGGATGGAGACAGAGTAGCATTTTTGATTCTGTACGTAGATGACATTTTGCTCATAGGAAATAATGTGAGCATGTTGAATTCTATTAAGGAGTGACTGTCCTTGCATTTTGATATGAAAGACTTGGGAGAAGCGGATCATATCCTTGAAATCAAGCTTATACGAGATTGCAAACAAAGGATATTAGGCTTATCTCAAGCACTTTATATTGATACTATTCTTACAAGATTTAGCATGCAAAATTACAAAAAGGGATTCCTTTCTTTTAGGCATGGAATTACTCTATCAAAAGACTAGTTGCCCAAAATGATCGATGAGATAGAGAGAATGAAGGCGGTCCCTTACGCTTCTACTACAAGGAGCCTCATGTATGCTATGTTGTGCACTAGACTAGATATCTTCTTTGTTGTTGGCATGGTTAGCATATTTCAGTCTAATCTTGGGAAAGAATATTGGATTGTAGTTAAGCATATAATCAAGTACCTTAAAAGGACTAGGAATTACATACTTGTTTTTCACTCTGGGGATCTTGTACCTGTTGGGTATACTGATTCAGATTTTCAGTCGGATAAAGATTCTAGAAAATTTACCTCAGGATATGTGTTTACTTTAGGAGGTGGAGCCATTGTTTGGAGGAGTATCAAGTAATCATGTGTTGCTGATTCCACCATGGAAGCTGGATATGTAGCTGCCTCTGGGGCGGCTAAAGAGGCTATTTGGCTCGGTAACTTTCTGAGAGAGCTTGGAGTTGTTCCTTCAGTTCAAACACCACTATCACTTTATTGTGACAATAGTGGTGCAGTTGCAAACTCGAAAGAACCACGAAGCCATAAAAGAAGTAAGCATATTGAGAGAAAATATCACTTGATTCTGGATATAACTCAAAGGGGTGATGTGAGAGTTTTGAAAATTGAGTCGAAGAACAATTTGGCAGACCCATTTACAAAGGGCTTAACCCAGAAGGTTTTTGATAAGCATGTGAAAGAAATGGGTGTTAAAGTTGTGCATTCATGATTATGAGTCTAAGTGGGAGATTGTTAGGATATACTATTAACCATGTAGTTTGTGTTATAGTATTATATTTTCATCCCATGCAAAGACTATTTATTATATTAATAAAATCTTTATTTGAATAGATCATTATGTTAACATGTGTGTCCTTTGCTTATATAGTAGATAATTTTGTGTATGGAGTATTTTAACTCATGCACGAAAGATTAAAATTGACGGTTCTTATAAGTAATAAATTAACGTTCACAATCAAAGATGAGGTAGGACAAACATCTTGATGATTGTAGCACAAGATTAACTATAATTTGATCTTAATTATGGGAGTGGTAATATTTCAACTTCTTGTGCTAGTACATTTCGTATGTATTGAACGGACCAATTAGAGATATTCGTTTATGTTCTGAATATTAATAAACGATTTCTCTAGTCCATTACATATACTTATACTCTTAATCTTGATATAATTATTATGATCTATGTGGTTTGTTTTGTCATTTTAATCTATTAAAAGGTGAGACTCTTTTGTGAGTCAACATATTCCTAGTAGGTTGGATGATGACAAATCACTTAGTAAAATATTAATTAGTTGATAGAACCATGTCTCGGACTTGAGATAGAAGACACCCCTTTATGGTTGCTTATAAGTTTTCACGTTAAAATCCTGCAGCAGGTGAATTTCGTATCCGTCGTGTGAAATAAGTTAAGCATTATGAATAAAGGATTAAATTAATCAATGAATAAAATTTTTCAAAGAATTTAATTTAGTTGATTGGTGTCGGTAATTCTAACATGGGGAGTAAAACAAAATGTAATGGTAGATTTTGAAATTAAATCGAGGAGTGCAATTACAGATTTTTAGTGGAATAGTTTGTAATTTATTATGATATGATAATTCATTCATTACCGAATTAATATCATAATTGAAAGCCCCAATTAATAAATCTGTGGTCCCTACTATATTTGATTAACTAATCAATTTTGGAAAGGAAAAGGATTAGTTTTAGAAGAAGTAATATAACTGATTTTCTATATATAGGGTATTTAATAGCAATAAACAGGGTTTTTAATACCATTAAAAGGGCTGAAAATATTTTGCCCTTAACAGGGCTAATTAAGAAAAAAAAACATTTTGCCCATATAGTGCCATCAAGGCAGATATAATGCAAAACGTTTATCTTTTCCCTTTCCTTCTTCAATGGAAGATTGGGATAAATAAGGGAGTCTTTTTCAGTAAAGTCAAATAATTCTTTTCCGGTCAAAAAAAAAAAAAAAAGTTACTTGCCCACACTTAATTAAAAAAGTTAAGTAGTAGAAGGCAGCAGACCTGACAAAGAAGGTGTTGAACGAACTGTGTGAAAGTTTGAAGAGGTAAGTTTTCTGATTTTCGTTTTGGTTATGTTATCTAGATATTATGCAAGTTATTGATCATGTAGAATTATTGCTTCTGCTGTGCATGTTCTAACAGTTTCCACGTAAATCTGTGTGTTGTTCTTATTTTCTTTTACTTGTGGTTTGCTTACTCTGTCCGAAGCATAACAGTTCAATTGTTGTTTTGGTTCTTGGATCATGAATTTGAATCTAATGATTGTGTTTGATTTGATCAAAATTCAGTTTCTTTCTTGCTTTTAGTAACTTCTATGTCCATTTTAACGTTTTTCATCTTCACCTGATGCAGATTCATATATAAACTTCAAGGTACGGTACATGTCTGAATGCCGGACAAAAGTTAGGGCGTCGAGTTGCGGTGAAATACAAAGCAAACTATCAAGAACGTCCACGAGTAGTTCCCCAAAATTCAAATCTTTATATGTTATTAGTAGTATTGTAGAGAGGAGGAACGGAGTTTTTTCTCATTTCTTTTGGATAACTATCACATTCACGGATTGAAGTTTTCAAGAAATTTCAAGAGCATAGAGTACCAATCACTATCTAGTATATATACTGGAAACAAGTTGAGTAGTAGCAAAACTGAAGCTTTCATAAGTTTTGAGTGTTGACAATTTATCACCACGCTCATATATGAAGCTTGTTAAATTAGGAGTATTTTGTTCAACATCACTCAAATCTAAGCATCACAGTATTGCAATATACACGAGTCGGTCACTTGAGATATTGATTGTTTGCTATTTAAAGCAACCAGAAAATTACACACTTTCAAGGTTGGGTTGATTGAAAAGAAGATCTTCTAGCTATCCATCTGTGACATTCACATTTACTAGGTGCAATTGTTTTAAGGCTTTGCGATAAGTTATTTTAATAACATTTAGTTCCCAGTGACGCCTTTTAATGTAAGGATCTTCAAAATTTAGTTCTACAATATCAACCATCTGGAAATAGGAAGGCAAAGTATCCAAATCATCTTCAGTTTCTGTAAAGTGGCTGTAATTTTTAAACTGGCTAGTCCGTGACAACAAGCTAACCTTAAATGCACTAAATCAATGCAGCTTGCACATAAAACTTGAATGAATTGCTCATCCAAATAAGTATTAAAGAGTCTTAACTTTTGCAAAGATGAAAACATTATACCATCAGGGGGCATTTCAAGCTTAAATCAACATAAATCAGGAACGTCTAGTCCCTCACAATAAAAATTTCTTCTGGCAAGATGTTGAAACTATCAATAATTCTATCTACTTTTAAAATCAACTCCTTGATGTTACTTGCGATGAGGGTCTTAATCAAATTATGAACATAAGGGCTGATACGATGGCAGATTGGTAAACTTAGCCATATCTTTTATATAGAACTTTATGCTTCAGAGATTGATCGATAAAATGCACAAACTCTTGGTAATTTTTTGAAAGTATTTGGTGGTCATCCACTTCGGGATAGAAGAATTTGTCACCAAAGTTTAAGTAGGAGAGGGAACTCTAAGTAGTATACCATGTCTTGGACAAAGTACTCATTTTTGCAGCATCATTAGCAAGGAGTAAACACAGAAAGTGTTGGAAAATCGGCTCTGGTAAGCTGAATCAACTCCTTGAATGGAAGAGAAAAGAGTTGATGCAGTGGAGGATCGAATTCCAAATTACCAAAGCCAATTTTGCTGTACTTTCTGTGTTTACTTCTTGCTAAAGATGCTGGAAAAATGAGTACTTTGTCCAAGACATGGTATACTCCTTGGAATTCTCTCTCCTACTTAAATTTTGGTGATAAATTCTTCAATCGCAAAGCAGATGATCGTTGGATATTTTTAGAAAAATTAAAACAGAGCTTGTGAATGTTATCGATCAAACACTAGCCAATCGACAGGAGCAGAAGGTTTTAATACAATAGTTCTACCTAAGTTTACCATCTTGTTATCGCATCAGTTCTTATGTTCATTATTGGACTAAGACCCTCATCACGAGTAATATCAAGGAGTTGATTTTAGAAGTAGACAGACCTGTTGACAGTTTAAACTTCTTGCTCGACGAAATCTTTGCCGCTGAGGGACTAAATGTTCTAGATTTACGTGGATTAAACTTGAATTGTCCTTTGATGGCATAAAGTTTTCATCTTTGTGAAAGTTAAGACTCTCTTATACATATTTGAATGAGCGATTCACTTGAGATTTATGTGCAAGCTGCAGTGCTTTAGAGGATTTAATGCTAGCTTGTTGTCATGGACTTGCCAGTTTGGCTACTTTGTCTTCCTCAATTTCATAGGGTTGATATTGAAGCACCAAATCTTGAATATCTTTACATTAAAATTCGTCATTGGAATCTACGAGTAACTAAAATACCTGTTGCAAAGCCTTGAAAAACTTGCACTTTGTCAATGTGAATGTCACCGACGAATAGCTAGAAGACATACTTTTCTTTCAACCCAACCTTGAACACTTGTACTTATCTGGTTGCTTTAAATTAATCAAGATCTCAAGTGACCGGCTCAAGTATCCTGCACTATCATGGTGCATAGATTTGATTTCTATTAAATTGGATACTCCTAATTTAATTTATTGAGTTTGACATATGAGTGTGGTGATAAATCGCCAGTACTCGCACTTATGAAAGCTTCAGTTTTGCTACAAGTTGTGATCAACTTGTTCCCAGGAAATATATTTGATAGTTGTTGGTACCCTATGATCATGAAATTTCTCGAAAAATTCAAGCTGTCAAAGGCTACTAAGTCAAAATGTTGCCACAGGGATGTGATCGTTATTCCTAAAGACATGAGTAAAAGATCAGTTCATCCACTCTACGATACTACTTGTACCTTGCATATCAAAATTGGAACTTTAGGGGCTAACTCACGTGAGGACGTTCTTGATAATTTGCTTTGGATTTCTCTTCAACACGACAACCTAGCTTTTGTTTATATACGAAGATGCATCCACTGAAGATGAGAAAGTTTTTTGGAGATGTAAGTTAAAGGAAGTCAAAATGGAAAACTTTACCTATATGGAGCAACAAAAGTTGAGCAATTATTTTCTTCACAAATGAAGATTACATCGGAGAAGAAGCTTCCATTGTCTAACAGATAGGAAAGCGGCCTTCTAAAACTTTGCTATCGGTTCTAATCCCATTGGACACAATTTATTTCCATATTACTTTTTTTAAGAATATTTCCGTTGGCAACTTACTTATGGTGATGTACTGTGTTTCAAGATAATTAAAGGTTTTCCAACATTATGAATTCAGATTGTCCAAACCTTTTTGATAACGAAATTATACACATGGTGTGGGCCTGTGATTACTAAAAGAGTTGCACTTACTCGACACTCGTTGGCAATGATGAAGAGGAAATAGAAGATATCGAGATCTTTGAGAAGTTGTTGATGGTTTCTTTGATATTTGGTGCATTCCTCCTTGCATGAAGAAAGCCATGCGAATGCTTGAAGGTTCTGTTGACGTCTCTATTCCTCCTTACCCCTTTTTTTTAAAAAATTCTGTGTATATCAACCATGTTTTTCGCGTATTCTTTTTGTATGCTATATTGCTCTGGCTCTCCTAAGATGTTATCTCCTCGCCCGTGTTGGATCCTTAAAAAATGCACTATTTCTGTAATTAAGCCACAACTACTGAAAATACTATGCTATAAGAAACTAACTGCTTCAATATTTCCCTATACTTATGTTGTTAAAAATGAAATTCCTTGATTTCAATATTTTGTGCACCTCATATGTGTGCTTGGCACTTTTTTAATTAACAATGAAACCACAGAATGTTAAAAGCACAGATTATTTGCGAAAATTAGCTACAGGAATGGTGAATTGCACAAAATTAGGGATGACTAATTCTTCATTCATCACCTTCAGTGTGTGTATATATTATGTTGATTATTTTTTTTAAAATAAAGTTTGTATCGGGAATCAGCTTGTGTGCAACTCAACTATTCAACTTTTAAGTATTAGCCACCTAAATTATATTGGAAAACAAAGTCACACCATAAGTAAGAGGTGCTTGCGGCAAGGGTCAGGTTGAGCATAGAAGCGTTTGGGCAACTCGATGGGAATCAGAGGAGAAACATACAAGTAAACACTCAATAAATATTGGAAAAAAATTAAGAATTCTTGATTAAAAAGGGATCCAAAGTGCATACACTCAAAACAATTGGTGTAATATTTTTTATGATTTGCGTTTTACCAGGGTAAGATATTTACAAGTAAAGCATAAGCCCAGGAAGTCAAACCTGCTCGACTTTAAGCCGGTACAAAGCGCCAGCGAGAAAACAGAAAAGTCGGTACAACGTGAAGATGGTTTGGCTACTTTGTCTTCCTCAATTTCATATGGTTGATATTGAAGCACCAAATCTTGAAGATCTTTACGTTAGAAGTCGTCATTGGAATCTACAAGTAATTAAAATACTTGTTGAAAAGCCTTGAAAATTTGCACCTGGTCAATGTGAATGTCACTGACGAATGACTAGAAGGCGTTCTTTTCAATCAACCCAACCTTGAACACTTGTACTTATTTGGTTGCTTTAAATTGCAGAGAATCAGGATCTCAAGTGACCGGCTCAAGTATCCTGCACCGTTACGGTGCAAAGATTTGATTTCTATTAAACTCGATACTCCTAATTTAATTTATTGAGTTTCAAATATGAGTGTGGTGACAAATCGCCAACACTCGTACTTATGAAAGCTTTAGTTTTGCTACAACTTGTGATCAACTTGTTCCCAGTAGGGATGACAATGGTGCGGTGCGGTGCGGGTTTTTACTAAATCCACAAGTTTTAAAATCGCACCGCATCGCATCACATTTAAACCCGCATAAACCCACCCCACATTCATACCCGCGGATAACCGCACCGCACCGTCATATGTTTTTATTTTTCCCTTTTTTTTGAAAAATTTGTAACTCCATTGAAAATCATAATATTTTTAAATCTACAACTAGAAAATAATAACTAATTTCTGTTATATCACTTTTCACTAAAAAATTGTCAAAAAATATAACGTGTACAAGTAATGATCAAATATCATATTTTTATTCAAATGAATAGAGATGTTAAAAAAGCCACTATAAAATTATTTATTTGTAGTGTTATGCATGTAGTTTTAAGTATCATAAAATTTAAGTAATGAACACATATAATTTTAGGTATATTCACGAGAACAATACTAATTTTTAGTTTTTTTGTTAATTCAAACCCGCACCGCACCGCACCATTTAAAAAAAAATTTACTTTAACCCGCACCACACCCGCACCGCACCGCATAACTTAAAACCCGCACCACACCGCATAGCTTAGAACCCGCACCGCCCCATTGCAATCCCTAGTTCCCAGGAAATATACTTGATTGTTGTTGGTACTCCATGATCATGAAATATCTTGGAAACTTCAAGCAGTCAAAGACTACCAAGTTAAAATGTTGCCACAAGAAAGACATGAGTAAAAGCTCGGTTCCTCCACTCTATGATACTACTTGTACCTTGCATATCGAAATTGGAACTTTAGGGACTAACTCACTTGTGTACGTTCTTGATAATTTTCTTTCGATTTCTAAATGATACACATGGAGTGGGCTTGTGATTACTCAAAGAGTTTCATTTACTCGACACTCATTGGCAATGATGAAGAGGCAATAGAATATATCGACATCTTCGAGAAGTTGTTGATGGTTTTGTTGCTGCATTCAAGGAAGTCCAACATTAAGTCCTTGCATGAAGAAAGTCATGCTAAAGCTTGAAGGTTCTGTTGAAGCCCTTTTTTAAATCATTCTGTGTATATCAACCATGGTTTTCGCTTGTTCTTTTTGTATGCTATATTTCTCTGACTCTCCCAAGATGTTATCTCAGCTGTGTTGGATCCTTCAAAAAGCACTATTTTTTGAGGATCCATGCAACAAGCTTGTATGTTCTTTGCAGTATATTATGTTTCTTGAAATATACTAGTATTCCAGTTTAATCGTAGAAAAAAATGTAGAAAATCCATTGATCTTTAATTAGCCATAACTACTGCAATCACTATACTATAAGAAACACAAACTGCTTCAATATTTCCCAACACTTACGTTGTTAAAAAATGACTTCTTTTATTTCTATATTTTGTGCACCTCATATGTGCTTGACACTTTTTTATTAACAATGAAACCATAGAGTGTCAATGTTAAAAGCACAAATTATTCGGGAAAAGAAGTACTTTTAAGAAGCTTGCTTTGGAAAAACTTCTTATGCACTCTTTGTTGAGTTTTGCATTTAGTTACTGAAGTAATTTTAGTTTATGTTAAAATGTATTAGTTATTGATCACTTTTCTGAGTTAGATCATTAGCTCATTTTTACTGCTGTTTTTTGATTTTTACTGTTACATTGATAAAAGGTTGATTAGCCAAGTTAGTTAGTAAAGTTAGTGGAGGCACCAAGTTAGTGGTTGCTGATTAGATTAGTTGTCCAAGTTGTTAGAGTTAGTTAGGAATGTTCTAGAAGCTCATGTGACATACATGTGAGCCTATAAATAGTAACCATGCCTCTCTCATTGTATACCCTTACTACTTGAATAACAGTATCTTAGCTCTTTCCTTCTTCTCTTCTCTGCTTCAATGGCTTCGGTGTGTGTGTGTGAGCATTGTAATGCATCAGTTTAATATGATATCAGATCAACGATCCATGGAGGTTTAGAGAAAGTATCAATACTCCATTCTATTTTGGATTCTGTGCTACTATCAGTAAGGAGAAAGTAGATCTCTGTTTTTTCTTGTAAGCTAAAGTTGGAATTCTGAGTAAGAAAGTAATGACACCTAAGATTGATCCTACAGATCCTTTGTTTCTGGGAGCATCGGATCTTTTTGGTGCTGCATTGATTCCAATCAAGTTGATAGGATCAAAAAATTATGAAATCTAGAGTAGATCTATGAAAATTGCATTACTAGGCAAAAGAAAATATGGCTTTATGACTGGCATGTGTAGAAAGGATATGTATAGAGAAGATTTACATGAGCAATGGGAGACTTGTAATGTAGTTGTGTTGTCTTGGTTGATGAGTTCAGTAAGTGCTGAGTTGCTGAGTGGTATTGTGTATGCCACAAGTGCATTTGAAGTATGGGAAAATCTTGAGGAAAGGTTTGACAAGATTAATAGAATGCGATTGTATCAATTGCACAGAGAAATCAACAATCTTCATTAAGGAACTGATTCTATTTCTACATACTTTACTAAGCTAAAAACTCTCTGGTGTGAGTATGATGCTGTGATCCCAGCACCATCTTGTGATTGTGTCAAGTCCAAAGACTATGTAGATCACTTAATTCAACAGAGGTTAATACAATTTTTAAGTGGGTTGAATGAATCTTATGATCAAGCTACGAGGCAGATACTCATGAAAGGAGTAAGCATATGCAATGATAGTTGAAGATGAGATTCAGCAGCTGGCTTGTACTGCATTAACTAGTGATAAGACTGATCCCATAGCTATGCAGGTAAATAAAAATTTTGCAGAAACAAGTCATAGTGGTCAAGGTTATAAAGGGAAGAGATGTGATTACTGTCATCTAAATGGACACACTAGAGATGCTTGTTATAAGTTGATAGGATATCCTTCAGATTGGAAATATAATAAGAAAGGAAACTACAATAGAAATCCAAGGGGATCATATCAGTTAAGATCAAGTGGATATGGATATCAGGCCACAGGACAATCTAACAATCAGTTCTCAACTCATAACTTCAATAGAAACCAGTCAGGAGCAAACACAAGTTACACAAATGTAGCAGTATCATCTAATAGTAAAGGTGGTCAAGGGAGCAAGGATATCAATAATGCAGTGGTAGCTAAAGCACAAGGTTTCTCTGATAAAGAGTACAGACAGATCATGGCATTGGTGAACAAAGATGCACATGATTCAAAGCAGGTCAACATGTCAGGTATAGTTACTTGTCTATCAACATATGTTGTTCCACATGAATGGATAATAAATTCTGGTGCAACACATCATGTTGCAGCACATAAAGGTGTATTCTCACAGTGTCATAAAGTAGTTAATACAGAAAAAGAAATGGTGAATCTTCCTACTGTATCCAAGGAAAATATTTCACACATTGGAGAAATACAAATCCTAAATTAGGAAACTGTTAGTGATGTGTTGTTAGTTCCTGACTTTAAACTCAATTTGTTATCAGTATCAAAAATGACCAAACAACTTTCATGTTTTGTGTCATTCTACCCTAATTTTTGTGTATTTCAGGACCTTCACACTGGAAAGGTGAAGGGGATTGGTAAGGAGAAAAGGGGATTATACATTCTTAAGAAGATTTGTGGATTGAATGAAGCATAAGAAAGAAGTTCTCAAAGGCTGCTGGTTGCGGAAGGAGATATGCAAGACTGCAACTTATAGCATAGAAGGCTTGGGCACCCTTCTTCTCAGGCTTTGAAATCACTTTGTCTACTAAGACACAAAATAGAATTAGAGGTTCTAAATAAATGCCATGTCTGTCCGTTAGCTAAATAAACTAGAATACCACTTTCTGTTAGTGATTCTAGAGCTGTGAAACCTTTTGATGTAGTACATATGGATCTTTTGATAAGAAACACTACTTTCTGACTGTAGTAGATGATCATAGTAGGTATACTTGACTTTACTTGTTATAGTTGAAATCTGAATGTATTGTGGATATTAAAAACTTCTTGAATTTGATAAAAAATCAATTTGGTGCTCAAATAAAAGTTCTCAGATCCGATAATGGAACAAAATTTATAAACTCACAATGTAGAGAGTTATTTCAATCCTTGGGTGTATTGCATCAAAGTAGCTGCCCCTACACACCACAACAGAATGGGATTTTTGAAAGAAAGCACATGCAAATACTAAATATTGCTAGAGCTATCAGGTTTCAGTCTCAGATGTCTATCAAGTTTTGGGGATTGAATGTCAAGGCTGCGGTTTATCTTATGAACAGGTAACCTTCTTCATCTATTGGAGGTAAGAGTCCTCATGAGGTGCTATTTTGTAAAATTCCCTCACCGATACATCTTAGAGTTATTGGCTGCAAGTGTTATGCCTCAGTACTAGCCAGAAGAGATAAGTTTGCTGAAAGAGCCAAGCCTGTAGTACTTATGGGATATTCCATTTCTAAGAAAGGCTATTTGTTGATGGAATTGCTTACTAACAAACTATTTGTTACAAGAAATGTTGTGTTTCAAGAACACTTGTCCCCTTTTGTAGACAAGACTACTTCAGAGTTGTCTACTGACTTTCTCACAATAAGTGAGAATGAATCTGAAGATGCAGACATGGATGATCATGTAGATTCACCTGTTATACGATAGTCTTGTCACCAGATTCCTATGTCTTCAGATGAGAATATGAATATTTCCAATGTTCCAGCTAGCATACTTGATGATGTTCCCTCCAACTCATCAGATGCTACTGCATCATCTTCACAACCTGAAGTACCTGTTGTATCTACTCTAAGAAAATCAATCAGAGTACACGAGCAACCTGCTTGGATGATGGACTATGCAACACCAGGAAAGGGAAAAGGAATAAGATATCCCTTAGCTAATTATTTGTCTTATGCTGGGACTAGTCTTAGTTATCAGTATTTTGTGTCCAATTTGTCAGTATTAGTTAAACCTCAATCATATAATCAAGAATTTAAGGATGAAAGATGGATTAAAGCTGTGAAAGCAAAGGTGAGGCACTTGAAGATAATCATACTTAGGAGGTCGTTGGTTTTTCACAAGACAAAAATATCATAGGGTCAAGATGGGTATACAAGATCAAGTATAAGGCCAATGGAGAGGTTGAAAGATTCAAAGCCAGACTAGTAGCTAAAGGATACAGTCAGCTAGAAGGGTTGGACTATCATGATACTTTCTCACCAGTAGCAAAGATGGTTACTGTAAGAAGTGTCATTGCTCTGGCAGTTTCAAAAGGCTGGTGCATGTACCAGATGGACGTCTACAATGCTTTTTTGTAAGGTGACTTAGATGAGGAAGTGTATATGGAATTACCAGATAGATTCAAAAAAGAAGGGACACACAAGGTTTGCAAATTAGTGAAGTCCTTATATGGACTTAAACAAGCTTTCAGGCAATGGAACATTAAGCTTACTGCTGCACTACTTAAAGCTGGTTTCTCTCAAAGCACATATGATTACTCACTTTTTACCTTGAAGAGATCAGAAGGAATGGTGGTGATATTGGTATATGTAGATGATCTTCTTGTTACAGGAAACAATGATGCCATGATAAATGAGGCAAAAGGAATACTACATCAGCAGTTCAAACTCAAAGATCTTGGAGACTAAAGTATTTTCTAAGCATTAAAGTGTTGAGATCTACAAAAGGAGTTATATTAAACCAAAGGAAGTATATTTTGGAGCTCATTGCTGACACATGACTTGCTGGTGCAAAACAAGCCCTTACTCCAATGGAAACCAATACAAGGCTAACATCAGTAAAAGTAGACAATGCAGTGGGAGTTACAGAAGATGATATTCTTCAAGATGTTACATCCTATCAAAGGTTGGTTGGAAAGCTAATGTATGCAACTATTACAAGACCAGACATCAGCTATACAATACAAACTTTAAGCCAATTTATGCAGCAACCTAAGAAATCTAACTTGGAAGCTGCAAACAGGGTTGTGAGATACTTGAAAGGCACCATGGGACAAGGTGTTTGGCTTAAGGCTCAACCTACAACTGAGCTTGTGTGCTGGTGTGATTCAGATTAAGCTGGATGCCCAAATACAAGGAGATCTGTTACAGGTTATGTAGTATATTTTAGTGGTTCTCTAATATCTTGGAAGTCTAAAAAATAGCACACAGTATCCAGAAGTTCAGCAGAAGCTGAATATAGAAGCATGGCTTCAGCTTTATCAAAAATTACTTGGATGGAAGGCCTATTTTCAAAACTAGGTGTATCTATCAGTAAACCTATCACACTGTTCAGTGAAAGTAAGTCTACAATACAGTTAGCAGCCAACCCCATTTTTCATGAAAGAACAAAGCACATTGAAGTTGACTGTCACTTCATTAGAGACAAGATCAAGGAGGGATTGGTTCAGCCTGTGTATGTTCCAACCAATCACCAAGTTGCTGACATCCTTATCAAAAGTTTGACTCTATATCAACACCTACACCTTATGAGCAAGCTTGGTGTGCTAAACATTTTGCACCCTTTAGCTTGAGGGGGAGTGTTGTATTAGTTAGTGATCACTTTTTTGAGTTAGATCATTAGCTCATTTTTACTGTTTTTTGGTTTTTACTGTTACATTGATAGAAGGTTGATTAGCCAAGTTAGTTAGTGAAGTTAGTGGAGGCACCAAGTTAGTGGTTGCTAATTAAATTAGTTATCCAAGTTAGTTAGGAATGTTAGTTGTTAGAAATGTTCTAGAAGCTCATGTGACATACATATGAGCCTATAAATAGCAACCATGCCTCTTTCATTGTATACCCTTACCACTTGAAAAACAATATCTTAGCTCTTTCCTTCTTCTCTTCTCTGCTTCAATGGCTTCCATGTGTGTGTGAGCATTGTAATGCATCAATTTAACAGTTTAATAAATTTTTTAGATTAGAATGAATTTAAATTTTGAATTTTGAATTAGGTTGTTTTAGTTGTTGAGAATCTTTAGGATTTTAAATTTAAATTATGCAGATTTTTTACTGTATGTTGGCTATTTAAAACCTCTCTATGCTTAAGAAATTTATTGAATGCTTGAAAGTCATTTCAATCCAAAGAGAGACATTTTAAACCCCTTTTGCTGCCCCATTTTTTTTTAAAAAAAACCAACAGTGGTATCAAGAGCTTCATTGATCTTACGGGATCTGTGAATTCTTCCAAAGTTCTACCATATCATTTTTTAACCCGTAAGGGCTACCCATTTTAACCCGTCGGGGCTACCATTTCAACCCGTGCTTATTTTCAAAGTGTAGGGCTATTTTCAACCAAAAAGATGTCAAGCAGCAGTCTCTCATTGAATGCCCCAAACATTTTCACTGGTGAAAACTATCAAATTTGGTTAGTGAAAATAAAATCATATCTTCAAGCCTATGATCTGTGGGAAGTTGTAGCGGAGAATACACCATTACATCCACTCCCTGAAAATCCTATCGTTGCTCAGATTAAATCTCATTCAGATGAAAAGCTCAAAAAATTCAAAGCCAAAACTGTAATTCAAAATTAAGTTGTGGATTCAATTTTTTCTAAAATTATTGCTTGTGAGATAGCAATTGAAGCTTGGAAAAACTAGAAAAGGAATATCAAGGAAGTGACTGAGTCAGACAAACACAAATTTTGAATTTGAAAAGGGATTTTGAATCTCTTAGGATGCAAGAGGATGAAATCTTGTCAGAATACTATTGCCAAGTTTTCTGACAAGATTTCTTTGCTTGTCGGTAAAATCAGGTTGCTTGGTGAGGATTTCAAAGATGAAAAAGAAGTATAAAAATTATTGTGACAATTCCGGAGAGATTCGAGTCTAAAATCTCATCTCTGGAAGAGTAAAGATCTCTCTATCTCCGTTGAAGAACTAATAAGTGCTCTTCAAGTACAAGAGCAAAGAAGAGCCTCCAGACAAGACAATGTTACTGGGAGTTCTTTTTATACATAAAACATAAAAGGAAAAGGTAATTATCCTCTTTTCAGACACTGCAAAAAGAAAACACACTTGGAGAATTTTTGTTGGTTGAGACCTGATGCAATTTGTGGAAATTGCAAATAAGCAGGTCATTTTACAAAAGTGTGCAAGCTTAAAAACAATCCTTAAATACAATTTGCGGAAGTAGAAATTGAGGAGGAACAAATTTTTTAAAGTGCAGTAACTAATCCAAAGGAGGAGTGTTGAAAATTGATTTAGTTACTGCGGTAAATTTTAGTTAATAAGTTGTTTAGAATTAAGATGAGTTTGAATTTTAAATTTTAGATTAGGTTGTTTTAGTTGTTGAGATATTTTAGATTATTTTGAAATTCAAATTATGCTAATTTTTGTTTTATGTTGGCTATTTAAAGGCCCTCAATGCTCAATAAACTTATTGAAAGCTATTGAAAGATTTCAATCCAGTGAGAGTCATTTTAACCCCTTTTTCGCTGCCCCATCTTCTTTTTTTAAAAAACCAACAGTGGTATCAAGAGCTTCATTGATCTTACGAGATATGTGAATTCTTTCAAAGCACTACCATATTATTTTTAACCTGTAAGGGCTACCCAATTTTAACCCATCAGGGCTACCACTTTCAACCCGGACTTATTTTCAAAGCGTTGGGCTATTTTCAGCCAAAAAGATGTCAAGCAGTAGTCTCTTTTTAAATGCCCCAAAAATTTTCACAAACAAAAATAATCAAATTTGTTCTGTGAAAAAAATCATATTTTGAAACCTATGCTCTATGTGATGTTGTGATGAAAGAAATGTTGTTCTTTAAGCACAAACCAAAAGAAGAAAAAAGAAAGTCCAAATTCAAAAAAGAAAAAGATAAAGAAACATCCAGATCAATTACAAGAGCACAAATTGAGGAGGAGTAACCTTTAAATTGCAGTAACTAAAGCAAAGGAGGAGTGTTGAGTTTTGCATTTAGTTACTTCAGTAATGTCACGTCCCAAAACGAGGCCCTGTATATAATACGCACCCGATACTATTGCTAGTACGAGCTAACGTTCTGGCATATCACATGAGCATACAACTAACATAATGAATAGAGAGGAAACAATATTAAATAAGATTTCTTAAAGGAGAAAGTCTTTCATCAATGTTCATTAATATAGCATAATGTTTGATGATACAATAGTCATAATAAATAAGACTAAGAATTACAAGATCTGTTTAACAACTAAACCTGTCCGTGAAGCCTCTAATGACAAACAATAACTGTCGGGAAAATGCCCCGGCATACCCTAATACTGAAAGAAACATAGAGAAATTGTCATATCCAAATTTTCCCCAGGTAGAAAGGAGGCTCACCAATAGCAGAAGATGATAATCCTAATGATGCATCTGACTGCAAAGTTGAGATCCAGAACCTACATCATGAAATGATGTAGCACCAAAGAAGGTCAATACGTGGAATGTATTGATATGCAAAACCATTTTAGGAGGGTAGTATATCAAGCGATTAGAAATGACCATGTAAGGGATTTAATTCCTTTAATTATTTGTGGGAGAAAGTAGTGAATCGTCATAAACTACCGTGTGAGCGCATAGAGTCTGATCTCGGCTCGATCAGCTAAGCCGTCCTACACCTTACTGGGCATAGGATGTAACATGACATAATTTGCTAGCAAGTATCCATGGTTAGCCCCTTTTCAGGATGCATGCAAAAAAAGAGTCATTCGACTTGCGGAATAATCTCTATCCTATGTCGGCAAACATAGTTTCGGGCATTTGTCATTTGAACCTATGCCTTCACATTCAGCTAACTAACTCCCTTATGCTCATGATGTTATCTTATTTATCTGATTAGTTCTTGATCAAAATGTTGGTCTTATTACGTTCATGTTCATAGTTTAGACTTTTTAGGCTCATACTCATGGTTTAGCCCTTTTAGGCTCATAATTATGTATAGCCACTTTAGGCTCATATTGAGAGTTAGCCGTAATAGGTTCATATTCATGAGTTAACACTATCAATATTGGAGAGTCATGATATGTAATTTCATGGTTCGATAAGATATAATTCATGTACATGATTTGAAGCATTCTTGTAAAAACATTTATATTGAAATTATTAAGTATCTATTAGGTCAATGGGGAATCCCTAGGAAGTTGGTACTATTATACTGAAACTTGCAAATTCATAATGTATAGATCACAGTGCAAAGAGTTTTACGAATATTGCGTGAAGTTTATCTTCTTATGGATTATGGAGCAAGAATTATATGTTTAAGAGTTTCATAAGTTAGATCTTATAACTTTAACAGAAACATTCACATGATGGAATGACTGAGATTTTGACATGGAAGATTGGGCCAAGATATTGTATTACAAATCATCTATATTCTGGAAAACAGATTGACTTAAGATCCCAATAGGAATAAAGCAGGTATTAACAGTAAAAAGTGAACTCAAACTCCCAATCTAAGAATCTGACAATATCATTATGGGAAGTTCAATTTTCAAAGAGTATTAAGCAGTCCAACAGGTCAATATTTTGCGAAAACGGGAAGAAAACCGTACAAAGCAACCAATGAAGCAGTCTTACAACTAGTGGAACAGTTATACAGCTAACAGTCATACAACTAGTTATACAAACGCTTATAGAGATACAATTGGTTCAAACAATATCAACAGTTAAAAGGATGAATGATGATGAACCAAGAAAGATGTTACTTTTCTTTTCTTACACAGTATCTGGGAAACACATATTTATGCGTTTAATTGAAGA
>NC_061119.1:204238001-204248774 GCF_002878395.1 Capsicum annuum | reverse complement strand
ATGTGCTGAAAAATATCTTAAAACTATAAAGAAAGAGGCTTTAAAACATTTGGGGGTTATGGGAAAAGAAAGGACGAAATCACCCCAAGAATGTGAAGAGTAAAAAAAAATAGAAAATTTTCGTCAGGTAGGCTGTTCTTCTTATTAAAACACACGTAACTTTTTACTCGAGACTCTGATTTATGAGTTGTTGGTGGCGTTGGAAAGAAGATTCAAAAATCTTTAATTTGATATGTAATGGGCCATGTAACTCTAAGTATTCTAGGAGAAATGCATCTATAAGTTTGACCCTTGTATGAACCTATACAAAAAGTTAACCGTTAAAGTACCTTTCACCTCAAATTTATTTAGAGATTTCTTATACCCTTAATTCATATCCAACATCCTAATCTTAAGAAATGACCTTTATACCTAGATACAATAAATTTTTTAGATTCAGGTATAAGTACACGTGAAGAGCGTTCCAATTTGTTTTATCTTTAGTTCGAACGTTGAGGGTGTTACAATATCTCACCCTTGGGATCATTCATCCTCGAATGATGGTCATGGATGAGTACCTAACATGGGAATACAAAAATAGTCTAGTCTCTCTTGAACTATTTCTTAACGATATGATCTTTCCTAACATGTGGAGCGTCGTAACAAGCCATGGATGAAACCTACAGGCACGAGTCATGAAATGCACGAGACTTAACATAGACATATAATAGGACATGAGTTTCATGGGAGATGAATAGAACAATGTAAGGCATGAATTTAGGTATGAGTTATAGCGGTATCTTAAATATCTAAATAGGGTTTATAGAGCATGAACGACATGATGAAGACTTGGAAATAATTCGATTTTAAGCTACAGAACATGAAATAGTGGTGCATTAGACATAGGAGTACAGATATTTTCACCTCTAATACTGGTAGCATTAGATCTTAGCAACACCTTTAACTTTTCCCCATGAATATTACACTTCATTATTTCCAAAGTACAATTCTCACATGGGCATATACAAGTACTAATGTCTGATTCTAACACATTTTTACCATGTCCAAGCCTATTCAGAGGTACAAGGTGCCACACCTAAAATGCTCATGCCTGTCTAAATTTCAAGATCCCATATTCTATTTCCCGAAATCTTCATCTTTATTGTTGACCTGCTCTTAGGTTAGTTCTAAAACTCAACAAGGTCTCTCTTACATCTAAAGTTATACCCAAGGACACCTTTTTTCTCATCATGAAAACAACTACACTCAAAATCTAATCAAGAAGTGATAAATTACATAATGTATTTAGCCACATAGGCATCAACGTGATATCCAAGATCATCACTATAAAAACACCATGGTTTCTTCCTAGCTAATACTTTATAAAAATAAAAAAAATCTTCTCTGTCTACCCTAGAACCTCTATGAACCGCCATTTCATGTAGTCTTACCATGGGACACAACATATGAATTTATCTAACTATTACATATGACTAATTCTCATCTCGTACTTCATCCATGCTTATGATCTTAGATGAACTGGTACACCGTATTATCGCAACAAGAAACATCTACTCACTACTACCCAACCATTACTCAGTTGATATCATACCACTGTCATGACATAAGGAATACCACTGAAGGTCTATTATATGAGCACTAGGAATAGAAGGGATACTGCTCAATTACTACTAATACTTATCGTGACCTTGCTAATAAAGATGTGACCTAGGAATAAAGCATGGTAGGAATGAATATTCCATGTATCAAATACATAAAACCTAATAAACAAAGAGTCATTCTGGGCATAGGTAGGACATAGAACAAACTAGGAACATATCTTAAAGTATCCTTTCTTAGGATACAACATAACATAAAGCATGGGTTCATGGCTCAAAAATATAGTAACATATAACCTGTATTCCTAGAACTTTAGAGTAAGATTAGGATCGTGGTGTGAAGCTATTGTCTTATATTCAAGGGTTAGAACATGGACATGATTTTGCAAATAAAATTTTGATCGTAGATGTCGGAATGAAATGAATGCATAAGACATGGGTAGAGTGTCATCTTGGCTTAAGTCATGAAATATGCTAGAATAAGATTGAATCATAATGAAACTCGTCATCTCTCTTTTCTTAAAACCCTTGCTATCCGCATCTCGAGACCCAATTTTGTTCTTTACCCTATCATCTCCCTCTTAGATCAAAGTCGACATTTAAAGTATGTGGAACTATCCTCACATCTGATCTATCATCACCTTAATCCTCCAATAGACTATATCTTTAGGTACACGACCCTTTCTAGGACTTCCTACCCAGATACATTTCTTAACTTTCTCTAAACTTTCCAGTCATCATTTTATAATTTATACTCTTATTGATATATATAACCACTTCCTCTATACCTGACCTTCCCTTCTTAGTCCACTAACATAACACCTCTAAATTCACATCCACCCACTCCAATGGAAATTAAAATTGTACTAAGAGGCTCAATATTGTCTACTTATAATTCTCTCTATTAAGCTCTTAAGAGCACCATATACGACATACTTAGGTTTCTCCACACGTAAACTCAATGGTATTAACTGGGCACACATAGAACTAAATAACTTGGAATCTCGTATAATAACATACTACCTTGGTTACTCCTTTATTTTTATAAAACTTAAGGCTCTTCTTCATCTACGGACCTCAACTATGACTCATCGTTTCACTTATATTCCACATATGTATTATTTTTGCACATTCATACTATCCCTAAATTATCAAACATAAGCTCTTCCACACACAAAAAAATCAAGACTACTAGATTTATTTTTCCAAAACTAGTGCAATCACCCTTATACTGCCATTCATTCATCATTGTGGTCATCTAAAGTTCAAGCTAAGTGTTTAAAGCTAAACATGGATGGAAACACTATCCGATAATACTAATTTGAACTGTATCTTATAAAAATCAAGAACCATTTGTCCATTTAAACTTCATGACAACTTAATCGATCTAAATCACACTATTTATATCATTGCAGCCAACATGCACATTATCCTTTGCAACATTATTATCACTTCTTACTAACATAAACTTACGCCATAATAAACTTCTTTCATAAACGAGTATACTCCAAGTCATCTTATCTAACCACTCTTGCTCTATTAACTATCATAACATTTTGTAAGTCTTGATACACCCTAGCCAACACCGAAGGACATTCTATCCCATTTCTCGCTTAATGAATACATGACTCTTGCTACATACTCCAATCAATTGTTATCCCCACTTTTAAGCCACTATACTTTTGAATTCATATTTATAGCTCTTGAATACATTCTGCTACTTATGACTTACAACCCCCAAATCACACTATATCTCAGGTGATAATACTATCCAAGAACTGAAATACATAACATCTGGCTAAAGGCGTTATTTGAAACAAGGTTTTAAAAAAATAAAGAAAATTTGAGAGTACATCTTAGTTTGGCACAGACGCATGATTAAAATGAGCAAGTGTGCCTTCTTATGAATCAATGGGCTTAAATGAACTAATGGTCTCTGCTTAATCTCTCGTGCAGTCTCTTAATTTTTTTATTGGCTCTATCTGAGAGAACTACATAGATAAGAATCTAACCTTTAATTCTTGTACAACATCAAAGGTGAGGCACAGTAAGAAGAATTGAAAAACGCATGAATTCACCTAAGATTCTTAAGGAAGCTCTATCACCTGATCTAGAATATGAAAGAATAGAGACATTTCCTAAATGCCCTGTAGCCTCAAAATTATAAGTGTGGCATGCTTCACACCCATAATTAGGACTCGACTAGACATGGCTTCACAAACACCCAAGGAAACTTGAACTCTGTGCTATGGTACCAAGTTTGTCACGTCCTAAGCTGAGGCCCTGGACATGACATGCACCCGATACGATTGCTAGTACGGCTGAATATTTTGGCATATCACATGAGCATACAACTAACATAATAAATAGAGAGGAAACAATATTAAATAAGATTTCTTAAAGGAGAAAGTCTTTCATCAATGTTCATTAATATAACATAATGTTTAAAGACACAATAGTCATGATAAATAAGACTAAGAATTACAAGATTTGTTTGACAACTAAACCAATTTGTGAAGCCTCTAATGATAAATAATAACTATCAGGAAAATGCCCCGGTATACCTTAATACTGAAAAGAACATAGAGAAATTGTCATATCCAAATTTGCCCCAGGTAGAAAGGAGGCTCACCAATAGCAGAAGATGATAATCCTAATGATGCGCTTGACTACAAACTTAAAATCCAGAACCTATATCATGAAATGATGTAGTGCCAAAGATGGTCAATAAATGGAATGTATTGGTATGCAAAGCCATTTTAGGAGGGTAGTACATCAAGAGATTCGAAATGACAATAAAATTCAAATGTAAGCGAAGACAACTGGAAAGGAACATGAGTGTAAACTAAATTTATAATTGACCATGTAAGGTAGATTTAATTCCTTTGATTATTTGTGGGAGAAAGTAGTGAACCGTCATAAACCACCATGTGAGCGCATGGAGTTTGATCTCAGCCCGATCAGCTAAGCCGTTCTACACCTTGCTGGGCATAGGACATAACATGACATAATTTGCTAGCAAGTATCCATGGTTAGCTCCTTTTTGAGATGCATAAAAAAAAAGAGTCATCCGACTTGCGGAATAATCATTATCCTATGTCGACAAACATAGTTTTGGGCATTTATCGTTTGAACCTATGCCTTTACAGTCAGCTAACTAACTCTCTTATGCTCTTGATATTATCTTATTTATCTGATTAGTTCTTGATCAAAATGTTAGTCTTATTACGTTAATGTTCATAGTTTAGACTTTTTAGGCTCATGCTCATGGTTTAACCTTTTTAGGCTCATAATTATTTATAGCCACTTTAGGCTCATATTGAGAGTTAACCGTAATAGGTTCATATTCATGAGTGAACACTATCAATATAATGATATGTAATTTCATGGTTCGATAAGATATAATTCATGTACATGATTTGAAGCATTCTTGTAAAAACATTTATATTAAAATTATTAAGTATCTATTAGGTCAATGAGGGATCCCTAGGAAGTTGGTACTATTATACTGAAACTTGCAAATTCATAATGTATAGATCACAGTGCAAAGAGTTTTACAAATATTGCGTGAAGTTTACCTTCTTATGGATTATGGAACAAGATACGTTTAAGAGTATCATAAGTTAAATCTTATAACTTTAACAGAAACATTCATATGATGAAATGACTGAGATTTTCACATGGAAGATTGGGCCAAGATATTGTATTACAAATTATCTATTGTCTGAGATTTTGGAAAACAGATTGACTTGAGATCCCAATAGGAATAAAGCAGGTATTAACAGTAAAAAGTGAACTCAAACTCCCAATCTAAGAATCTGACGATATCATTGTGGGAAGTTCAATTTTCAAAGAGTATTAAGCAGTCCAACATGTCAATATTTTGCGAAAATAGGAAGAAAATCGTACAAAGCAACCAATTAAGCAATCTTACAACTGGTGGAATAGTTATACAGCCAACAGTCACATAACTAGTTATATAAATGCTTATATAGATACAATTGGTTCAGACAATATCAACAGTTAAAAGGATGAATGATGATGAGCAAAGAAAGATGTTACTTTTCTTTTCTTACACAAAGTATCTGGGAAACACATATTTATGCGTTTAATTGAAGAATAGGAGTATGAGAGTTTCTTGGATCAGAGATTATCTTGAGCAAATTGAATTGGTGAACTTGAAATTTGAAGAATCCATAAAGATGATAGTCTTGCATACCCCAAAAATGCTAGAAGAATTGTGATTGGAAAGGAGGGATTTTACTTGATTCTTGAATTGAATTTTCATGGATTCTTAATAGTTATGTTAGTGGGGAGAATAAGGGGTGTTATGTGCTGAAAAATATCTTAAAACTATAAAGAAAGAGGCTTTAAAACGTTTGGGGGTTATGGGAAAAGAAAGGATGAAATCACCCCCAAGAATGTGAAGAGTAAAAAAAAATAGAAAATTTTCGTCAAGTAGGCTGTTCTTCTTAGCAAAACACATATAACTTTTTACTTGAGACTCTGATTTATGAGTTGTTGGTGGCGTTGGAAACAAGATTCAAAAATCTTTAATTTGATATGTAATGGGCCACGTAACTCTAAGTATTCTAGGAGAAATGCTTCCATAAGTTTGACCCTTGTATGAACCTATACGAAAACTTAATCGTTAAAAGACCTTTCAACTTAAATTTATTTAGAGATTTCTTATACCCTTAATTCATATCCAACATCCCTCCACTTAAGACATGACCTTTACACCTAGATACAATAAATTTTCTAGATTTAGGTATAAGTACACGTGAAGAGCGGTCCAATTTATTTTATCTTTAGCTCGAACGTTCAGGGTGTTACAAGTAATTTTAGTTTAATAAATTGTTTAGATTAGAATGAATTTAAATTTTCAATTTTGAATTAGGTTGTTTTAGTTGGTGAGAATCTTTAGGATTTTAAATTTAAATTGTACAGATTTTTTACTGTATGTTCGCTATTTAAAGCCTCTCTATGCTTAAGAAATTTATTGAAAGCAATTGAAAGCTTATTGAAAGCTTGAAAGTCATTTCAATCCAAAGAGAGCCATTTTAAACCCCTTTTTGTTGCCCCATCTTTTTTTTAAAAAAACCAACACTCTTTACCTCAGCATACTAAATATGGATCCATTATCTATCTTTTCTACAGAGGCTATAAAAGTGTTTATGTTATGTCCCTAATAACCTCTAGATATGATTGACACTCAGCACACACCACCGTCCAGGTCAACACAATTTTCATATTTGTTAAAATGAACTAGTTAATCAAATTGGTTGATAACATAGCTGAAGTTCACAATTAACGGATTACTTTTGAATTAAAGTTGTTTTTACTGTTTTATTGAAATGAGGTGGTTAGTCAAGTTAGTCAGTTGAGTTATTGGTTGCTGATTGAGTTAGTTGTTCAAGTTGTTAGAGGTAGTTAGTAATATTCTAGAAGCTCATGTGACAAATATGTCAGTCTATAAATGACTACTATGCGTTCCTCATTGTAACATAACTTCATAATTGAATAAGAGTTTCTTAGCTCCCCTTCTTCTCCTCTATTCTCTTCTCTACCTCAATGGCTTCTATACATGTATGTGAGTATTGTATTGCAGTATTTTAACATGGTATCAGTGCGTCGGTCCATGGAGGTTCATAGAAACATATAGCTTGTATCCTTTTGTCTCATCATTCCAATTTTTTGGATTCTGTCCTGGGAGCAACTAGGAGAAATCGGATCTTTATTTTATAAACTGAAGTTGGAAAGCTTCTGAGTATTTTTTTCTTAGTAGAAGTGTAATGGCACCTAAAATCAATCCTACAGATCCTTTGTTTTTGGGAGCCTCAGATGTTGTTGGTGTTGGATTGATTCCAATTAAGCTGCTTGGATCGGATAATTATGGAATCTGGAGTAGATCCATGAAGATTGCATTAATAGGGAAGAGAAAATATGGTTTTGTGACTGGCACATGCAGTAAGGATGTATATAGAGAGGATCTACATGAGCAATGGGAAACATGTAATGTAGTTGTATTGTCTTGGCTGATGAGTTCAGTAAGTGTTGAGTTACTGAGTGGCATTGTGTATGCTACAAGTACATTTGAAGTATGGGAGGACCTTAATGAAAGGTTTGACAAAGTTAATAGAATGAGACTGTATCAACTACACAGAGAAATCAATAATCTTCATCAAGGAACTGATTCTGTTTCTACATACTTTACTAAACTGAAGAATCTCTGGTGTGAGTATGATGTTGTGATTCTAGCTCGATCTTATAATTGTGCTAAATCTAAAGATTGTACAGATCATTTAATCCAATTGGGGTTGATACAGTTTCTGAGTGGGTTGAATGAATCTTATGATTAAACTAAAAGGTAGATACTCATGAAAGAGGTGACACCTACTCTTAACCAAGCATATGCAATAATAGCGAAGGATGAAATTCAACAACTAACTTGTGTTGCAATAACGAGTGATAAGACTGACTCTATAGCTATGCAGGTAAATAGAATTTTGCAGAAACTATCCATGGTAGTCAAGGTTATAAAGGAAAGAAGTATGACTACTTCCATCTTAGTGGGCATACAAGAGATGCTTGTTATAAATTGATAGGATATCCCGCAGATTGGAAATTTAAGAAGAAAGGGAATTATAGTGGAAATTCAAGGGGATCACATTTTTTCCTTCATTAATAATCAATCTCATGAAAGATTTGGTGGATATGGATACTAGGCTGCTGGTCAATCTAATAATCAGTTTTTGACTCATAACTTTACTGGGAATCAGTCAGGAGGGGATACGAGTTTAGCAGGCCCATCTAATAGCCAAGTGATCAAGGACATCAACAATGTTGTGATAGCCAAAGTATAAGGCTTCTCAGAAGAAGAGTACAGACAGATCATAGCATTGCTAAATAAGGATGCACATGATTCCAAACAGGTCAATATGTCAGGTATAGTTACTTGTTTATCAAAATATATTGTTCCAAATGAATAGGTGCCACACACCATGTTGCAGCACATAAAGGTATATTTTCACAATGTCATAAGATAGTTAACACAGAAAATGAAATGGTGAATCTTCCTACTGGATCCAAGGCAGATATTTCATATATTGGAGAAGCGCAAATTCTAAATGATGAAACTGTTAGAGATATGTTGTTTGTTCCTGACTTTAAGCTCAATCTATTGTCAGTGTAAAAAATGACTAAACAACTTACATGCTTTGTATCATTCTACCCTGATTTCTGTGTATTTTAGGACCTTCACACTAGCAAGGTAAAAGGGATTGGTAAGGAGAAAGGAGGATCATACATCCTTAAGAAAGTCTATGGATTAAATGATGTACATAGAGGAAGTACTCAAAAGTTGTTGGTTGCAGAAGTAGATATGCAAGACTGCAAATTATGGCATAGGAGGCTTGCACACCCTTCTTCTCAGGTTTTACAGTCACTTAGTTTACTAAGACACAGGACAAACTTAAAAATTCTAAATAAGTGTCATGTTTGTCCACTAGCTAAACAAACCAGACTATCATTTCCTACTAGTGATTCCAGAGCTATGAAGTGCTTTGATGTAGTACATATGGACCTTTGGGGGCCTTACAAGGTCCCTACTTTGATAAGAAACACTACTTTCTGATTGTAGTAGATGATCATAGTAGATACACTTGGCTTCACTTGTTGCAGTTGAAATTTGAATGTATTGTGGCTATTAAGAATTTTTGAATATGATAAAAAATCAGGTTGGTGCTCAAATAAAAGTTCTCAGATCAGATAATGGAACATAATTTATTAACTCATGGTGTAGAGAGTTGTTTCAATCCTTGGGTATATTACATCAAAGTAGTTGCCCTTACACACCACAACAGAATGAGATTGTTGAAAGAAAGCATAGACAAATCTAAATGTTGTCAGAGCTATTAAGTTTCAGTCTCAAATGCCTATAAAGTTTTAGGGATTAAATGTCAAGGTTGTAGTCTTTCTTAAACAGGTTACCTTTTTCATCTATTGGAGGTCAAAGTCCTTATGAGATGTTGTTCTGTAAAGTCCCTTCGCTAACACACTTGAGAGTCATTGGCTGCAAGTGCTATGCTTCAGTGTTACCAAAGGGAGATAAATTTTCAGAAAGAGCCAAACCTGCAGTATTAATGGGATACTTGTCAAGACACGAGCCGGGGCCCTAGCCGTAACGAGAATCCTGAACCATAAAGTCCTGAGCGCTCTTCTAAATCTGGTAATCATGCACAATATTCATATAATATAAGAAAATTTTCGGAAAACAATACAAGACGGAACCATGGTCAATCTCATAAACTTGAACAATTTAAAAAGGGAAATTCTGAATATTCTAAACATGTGAAAACCGTATGCAAAATCTCTAACATTACAAAACCATCTTAAGTCTGAAACAAAACTGGGACAATACCCCCAGTAGTCCATAAAAGAAAGAAAAAATGAAATCTGAAAATCCGGCCTTCCGGATTAGAGAAGGCTCACCAATTGCAACTTCTGACAAGTCAATCTATTGCTTAACGGGACCCTAGGACTGTGTTTTAAAATCCTAAAATATATGGGGTTAATACAGATGTACTGGTACGCAGAGAAATTCAAAATAATACTTTTATATAAATAAAATAGTTGAGAGCAGGTCGTAAAACATCATGCATGATATGGTTCAAAACACATGGGCACTTCTTTGATAATCATAAAACATTCTTGTCAATGCAATTTCTGATCTTTGTATTACTTCTGAGTTAAGTGGCACTCCTCTACAACTCTGATATTCCATGGGCTATATGGAATCCGCCATTGACTCGGCGGGGAAACCCCCAACCCAAGTTTGCCGCAAGGGTTGGTCTGATACGCCACAGGGCTCTAGGCCAGCGTAAAATCCCTCTAGGGGATTAAATAACCCGTATCGGCAAAACACGGTTACGGGCAATAAGTAGTCTGAACTCGTGTCTTCTTCAAGGAACCACCTAACATCTCTTTATGCCAATTTTTAACCATTTCTAAACATACATCATTCTAAGTTTCAAAATCTGAAAATCTGTTTACAAACTTGCATTCTGTTCTGTTCTAAATTACCATGACATTATCTGAGTTGGTGTCGTCACACCAAGACTTTCAAGTCATATTTCTGAGCCATAATGTATCATGCATCATTCTTTCATTAAAA
>NC_061119.1:204148678-204237901 GCF_002878395.1 Capsicum annuum | reverse complement strand
ATATATATATATATATATATATATATATATTCAACATTTATCAACATGAATAACCCTCTCTTTTGAATTCAAAATCATATTCAAGTCATAACATTAATCAAGACATTTGTATCATGTTGTTCAAGATGCATTCGAAACAATCCATATCATATGAAAAATGGGAAAAATCATAACAAGATAGGGATTCTATATGATTCATGCTCTAAATTAAATATTCAAATCCAATTTTCATACATACATATATATACGAGTACAGTTCAATTTGGTAAAAAGGCCTTAAGTCAAAAATAATAGTTCCATTAAAACATTCATAAAGCAACATTGTAATATAAATTCTAAAACCCCTTTGAAATTCATGATTTTACCATATTTA
Source organism: Capsicum annuum (assembly GCF_002878395.1). Classification (NCBI taxonomy): domain Eukaryota; kingdom Viridiplantae; phylum Streptophyta; class Magnoliopsida; order Solanales; family Solanaceae; genus Capsicum; species Capsicum annuum. The sequence goes on along the minus strand of NC_061119.1, from coordinate 204,237,528 downwards.
AATGTTTTTGAACAATTTTCTTATGCCCAAATAATTTTAGGAAAACCCAACGTACCTTAAATTATGACTCTTGGATGGACTCTTTCTTTAGGGATGCTATTCGAACTACTGATGGGTGATTCTTGATGCTCTTGGTCTGGGGATTCCGATTCTTGAAGAAATTTTGAAAAGTGACGGTTAAATTTTGAGTTCTCTTGGATTTTGGGTTGAAACTCTAGAAAGTGTGCTTGAGTGATTTGAGAGAAATTATCATGTATTTTGGTGATTTGGGGATTAAATTCTGTGTTAAAGCTGAAAAGGGTGGGGAAATGACTAAATTGCCCCCCCTTTGGATGCAGCTTTTAAAAAACTGAAACAACAGGGCATCGATGCGATTGGAGACGCGGCGCGTCGATGCCATCGACATAATACCCGACATGTTGCATCCTAATCACGCCAAGCCTCAGTACTTTTTCCTGGCAGTTCCTGCACAAAAATTGACCAACGCGATGGGCGATGCGGCGCGCAAAGATCGCGTTGGTCTACTATTATGGGACACCAAACAAGGTCTAAACGCGGTCCAAAAAATCCAAAACTGGTCCGAGAACACCTATTGACCTCCCGGATCATGAATTTTCTAAAATATTAACTATTGAACGTCAGGAAGGTCGGGAAATAATTCTTCAAAGATTTGGGGCTCAAAATATGACTAAGTCCCTTTCTACACTTAGAAAACTTTTTAGATGAGCACCCCTCTAAGCATACCAGGAAGTGATACCGAGTTGGGAAAACCACAGGGTGTTACATTATCTCCCCCTTGGATCATTCGTCCCCGAATGATAGGTAGGGACTTTTGAGGATCTAAAAGTGTAGAATAAAGAACAAAATCTCGCATTGAATAATTTTCCTCAACAAATCATACAAAGGCATCAAACGAGTTTCATGGTAATCCCAAGTGAAACGTGAAAGCATAAAACATGGGATAATGAGACTTGACATAGGGATGATCTTGCACATGAGTTATATGAATCATAATCATCACAACACAAGGCAGGGGTTTATTTGATGATCATAGATTGATTGATATTGGTACTAATAATGGAATAAGATTTTGTGGAAAATAGGATTAGAAACATTTTCTACCTTACAAAGTTCCTCCGAATAGACTTAAACTTAGAGGCACTAATCGCCTACACCCCGAACAATAAATAGCATACTTCACACTTGCCAACTTACAATTCTCCAATCACCCATCTAGCCATAAGAATTTGAGTCCTACTACTTAGTACTACAATGTCGAAGCCTAACAGAGTTAAAAGGTGATAACTTAAACTATAGGACCCTATACTTTACACCACATTAAGAACATTGCCTCACCTTATCACTATCGTCAAACACTCTCAGGTTTTAATTCAAGGAATACTAACGACATAGTCTATCGGTTGAGTTTTCATCAATCACAACATTCAAGCCTATCATTACTACACCTACTCTATGGATTTCCCCCACTAAGACCAGCAAATTCAATTACATTCACAAAGATTTTCGCCATATATCTCATTCCCAACTATTTCTCATAATAAAAGTCCATCCCCTTCTTAGCTATTTCACATAACAAAAGTTCATCTCCTTCCTTTCCCTTTCACTTATAACCTTAGCTCGAGAATTCACATCAATTTTTTTTTCACCTTCAAGAACATCTACTCCTCTATCTAACACATCACCACGCTTCCACATCCACCATCATAGGGTCATTAAGGGACCCGAGCATAAATGTCATAAATGGAAGTAACACTATTAGATCATAACTTATACTTATTGCACCACTCAAGGAGGGACATAAAATGAAGATACGATAGAATAAACACGAAGTGCTCCATATAACAAGTCTCAGGATCATAAGTAAAGAGTCGTTCAGAAGACACAATACTGCATGAATTCTTAGGGTAGAGCACAGTGAGAAACATTGGTGCACATATCAAGATAAGACGAGGGAAAGAGACTGAATTACCCTCCTGGACTTGGAATCAGTAAGACAAATTGGGCACCCAATGTGTTTGGCGACGCAATGCGTTGAGACATTGGTTCAGCCAATGTGATTACCGATGCAGCGCATCGATATCACATCGAGCCACTGGTTTGCTCACTCAACGATCTCAAATGTGGTCCGAAGAATCTAAAACTTTCCCGGAACAACCCCTTTACACTCCTGAACATGAATCAACTAAAAAATCTACGTCTTGGGGTCGGAAAGATCAATTTGAAAATCATGAAAGTTAAGAGCTCAAAATATGGGTAAGTCTTCTAATACTTAAAAAAAATCTCAGCTCTCCATACATGCAATCTAGAGTGGTATTGAGTAGAGAATACTACGGGGTGTTACATTACAACTAAGACAAAGATTTTCACTTGAAGTGATTGCTCCTCATTTAAGGAACTGAGATTTTTTCATAAGTTTGCATAAACTTTAACACTCTGGCTAAACCTGACATAGGATGAATCGATGACATACAGAAACATTGTTTCTTAGGACCAAGCATGCAGAGAGACATAGATTTTCATAGATCACAAACAACATAAGATATGGCCTGAATACATAAAAGACTGGATTAATGAGAGACATAATTGCTTCTAGTTTGGAGGTCAGATCATAAACCTAAGTCCATACGGAATTTGAACCATAGGTATGAATTGAACAGATGACGTAAGACATTAGCAGGATACTCTCCTTAATTAAAGTAGGAGGATTATGCTTGAGTAGAATTAGGTTCATCATAGTTCCTTCCCGCAACTTGCCACACTGAGAATATTTGGGAACTCACTTAATTCCCCATCTCCCCCTTAGATCAAAGTCACATCCCTAGACTTGCAGACATAACCTCACATCAAAATCTGTAGCCACAACCTTAATGCAAATGAGACATCATCATAAACTTCAACTCTAAACTCTCCCTGATGAACTATACTCGAAAGGCCTTGCCTTCCAAAAAATGCTACTCTTAACTTTTTCTAACCTCTATAGCCATCACTCTAAAATTTCCACTCTCATGAGCATACACATCCACACTCCCTATCACAAAGTGGGGTATCTATATACATATGAACGCAAACTCTCCTTAATAAAAATATAAAGAGACAAAATCCTTTCTAAGACACCCCCTCCAGGGACACTAATCGTAATTTCTCCTAACCCCTAGAGTCATCAACTTACGACTAACATTTTCATGGGCATACACACCCATGCTTCTAAATACTTAACGCTCCATCTTCAATTCCTTAGAATATTTGCATTACCCCTAAAATCATATAACTTGCAACTTAACAAAAATTTGTAAAACCATACCCAAGGCTCATATTGCCTACCTAATTTTCCTCAATTCAACTCTAAAAAGCACCATACAACAACTTCCCAGATTTCTCCATTCTACAGAATTCAAGAACTAAATCTAGGTACACAAAACACTTATAAAACTTTCTCAAATAACCTACTACCTGAGCTCAACTTATACATATATACCGCGTTCTTATCCACTTAACGACTCAACCACAATTCATTGTTTTAACACTAGTTGTCATTGACATATATACCTCACGATTACCACTTACACTTTTATAAATCATCAACCTAGGCCATTTTGCACATCACATCAAGATTGCTAATTACTCCACAAACATGCATCATTAATCTTAAGCTATTATTCTTGCCACCACACTTCACACCTCAAGTTCAAGTCCATAGTCTTGCATCAATCATGTACCACCAATGAAGCATGCCACATGCTATACTAGTCTATCAAATTGGGAAACTAACCCAAAATACTATATTTTGCCTAGCTAATACCTACCATCACATCCCCGACATTACTACTACACCTTAAATTCCATTACCTATATTCTCACATAGTACTAGTTTACTACTACTTAAGGAAAAAGACCATCAAAGGGGGTAAAGTCACATTATTGAGTTTGTCGAACTTAATCTTGCAATATAACCCATTTCAATCTTATCAACATATTCCAATTTCTCACATCATACTTACTTACCTAATTGTACATCATAATGATCTTCAAAATTCAATAAACACTAATGAGTCTCTACTTACATCTTATTAACTAATCTACCCCTTTCTATTCACAGCCTATAGATGATTATTAGAACCACAATGACCATTCATTCTGTGATCCTTCCCTATCTTGAATAAATAATAACCATATCCTGTATCTTCCTTCACAGACTACCATACAATCTACAATTATTGTCGCACATTAGTCTATCATTATACTATATTAGTCTATCACTATTCAATGGCAACCCACTCCTCAATCCACGATTATACAACTAAAACTATTTATTTACACAAATGTCACCCTTACTGACTGCTAACTTTGTGACTACATGTCACCAACTTCTGGACCATCTCACTACCAATAGGCCATGACACTTTAACATACACTACTACTCAGGTGGAAATACAGTTCCAACATTCTACTACCCATCATTACTCTTATACATCACATCCCCAATAAGAATTTTATTAAAGGAGACTGGATACACTCCATACCTCAGGCTCAACCGTATGACTGATGCAGATATGGGTATATGCTTAAATAAACACACTTTAAAGCACTCATGGATTCCTCTCAATTCCTTGTACAAAATCCATAACTTTATGGACAACTCAATCAGAGAGAACCACATCACTGGGGAAGCAAGACTCTTAGAATTGTATCACCTCAACAATGAGGCATGACCCATAAAATTGGAATGAGGAATGAACTTGGATAAATTTCTTATGGACGACTCTATAGCACGACCTAGAGTATGAAAGAATGGAAAATAACTCCTAAATGCCTGGTAGCCACCTGATTATAAGTGTGGTGCACAACACACCCATAAACAAGACTCTACTAGACACGATTTCACAGACACCTTGGTACCATGAATCGTTCTTTGATACCAAGTTTGTCACGACCCGAGTTGGGCCCCTAGCCGTAACGAGTATCCTGAACCATGAAGGCCTGGGCGCTCTTCTAAATCTGGTAATCATGTACAATATTCATATAATATAAGAAAATTTGTGGAAAACAATACAAGATGGAACCATGGTCAATCTCATAAACTTAAACAATTTAAAAAGGAAAATTCTGAATATTCTAAACATGTGACAACCGTCTGCAAAATCTCTAACATTACAAAACCATCTTAAGTCTAAAACAAAACTGGGACAAGGCCTCCAGTAGACCATAAAAGAAGAAACAATGAAATCTAAAAATTTGGTCTTCCGGATTAGAGAAGGCTCACCAACTGCAACTTCTGACAAGTTAATCTACTACTTAACAGGACCCCAGGACTGTGTCTCAGAATCCTAAAATATAGGGGGTTAATACATATGTACAACTACGTAGAGCAATCCAAAATAATGCTTTTATATAAATAAAATAGTTGAGAGAAGGTCATAAAACATCATGCATGATATGGTTCAAAACACATGGGCACTTCTTTGATAATCATAAAACATTCTTGTCATGTAGTTTCTGATCTTTGTATTACTTCTAAGTTAGGTGGCACTCCCCTATAAGTCTGATATTCCATGGGCTATATGGAATCCACCATTGACTCGGCGGGGAAGCCCCAACCCAAGTTTGCCATAAGGGTTGGAGTGTCTGAGTCTGATACGTCATAGGTCTCTAGGCCAGCATAAAATCCCTCTAGGGGATTAAATAACTCGTATCGGCAAAACACGGTTTTGAGAAATAAGTAGCCAACCTAAAGCACCCCATGTAGACACCTGATTTTTTACCCTCCCCGAGTCTAATATATATATTTTTCGATATTAAATATTTATATTTAATTCGATATTATTTTAATTCTTATTTTATTTTTAATAAATTTTTAGTTAAAAATAAATAACTAAATGAAAGTAATTTTAGGATATTATTTTATTTTATTCCAATTTAAAAAAAATAATACAAAAATTAAAAAAATATATTTCTTTTTAAATAAATAAGTTAGTAGTTTTAGTATTACCTTAATTATATTTATTTTTGGCTATTTTTAAACTTTTATTGTATTTTTCTTAAATATAAAAATTAGTTAGTTATTAATATATTATTTTTATAGTTATTATTATTATTATTATTATTTTATTTATCTATTTATTATTTTTATTTGTTATTATTATATTTATCTTTTTTAAAAAAATAATTAAATTTTGAAAATACTATCCTATCCTAAGCTACTCCAACCCCCTCAACTTCCCTCTTAATACATTACATAACACAAAAGACACTAAGAGAAGACGAGGATACACAAAAACACATGGACATAAACCAAAAAGAAAAAGGAAATAGAAACAACAAAATGAAAACAAAAGGAGGAGAAGAGAAAAAATGAGAAAATTGAGAGAAAAAGGCAAAAGCAAAAAAAACGGAAAGGAGTTTGAATATTCTTGGGTTGAAAGATTGAGTTTAGATTTCCGTTCGAGTTTTTGGTTCGACGTAAAAGCTTTCTCGTTTGGTTTAATTCTTCATACAGGTTCTTATTCAATCCTTGTACCATATTTTTAGAATTAAAGCATGAATGAAGTTGTTCCAACGACTTGTTTTATTATTTAGTGTGTGTAGTTTATTAATTTTATATAGTTCGCACTTTATGTCTTTATTTATGATTTCATTTATTGACTTGAAATTATGTTGGTTAGGTTTTTTTTTTTTTTTTTTAAAATTTTGAATGATATATTTTGTTTTAAAAGTTAATAATGTTGAAATATTGTAAAGTCACATTTAGTTTATGTATAATTTAAAAGTATTTATGATAAATCTTATTATGTGACATATGCAGGCATGCAAAAAATAAAAAAAAATGTACACACCTGCACACATTTTTACTACACACTAAATGTTTCTACAAAAAATATTGTTTTGACTACAAGAATGGCTATTTTGAAGACATTATTCATATAACAACGTGAATATAAATAAGCCACTTTGTTAACAGAAGAGTTATTATATATAGTCCGGTAGTTTATTTGAACCTTCCATTGTACCACTAAACATAGATCGTTTAAATTGTCCATTTACATATTAAATATATATATATATATATATATATACAGAAAATCATCAACCACTCATGTGATTTTTGTAGTAAACATTGAAAGTTTTTTGTTAGTTTTATATATTTAACCTATATGTATGCAAGCAGATGAAAAGATTTAAAAAAAAAAAGGAAAGAAAAAGTAGAGAAAATGACGAAAGAAAAATGGTTTATTCATTCTCTTGTTTTTTTTTTCTTTTTATAGTGTTTTAAGTTGTCAAGATTTTTTTTATTTTCTTTAAAAAAAAGTTTCTGTAGTTGGTTTAAAAATTAAATCTTGAGGTTTAAGTTATTAATTTAAATAACCATTATTGTTTCAAATAAGTTAGGTCAAGTATAGTAATTTAATTTTGTTGTTTTGTCTATGTTTGGTCTATTGTTCTAATTGTAATATTTGAACGTTTGGTTTCAATTGATTGTATTTATTTATATTCATCATCTGCTAAGATTTTAGTTGTGATCGAAAATGAGTTGGCTCTCGGTTTGGTCAGTAGTTGGCCAAAGCAACTCGAATGAATCATGATTTTAAATTTTAATTCAAGACCCATAGTATTTGACAATAGAAAAGAGAGGAAATATCCATATTCGTAAGGAAGAGAGACGAATTGCGGATTAATTCCAAAATTCGTTGTAAAATAAAGAGTGAAAAAGAATAAAATGAATAAGATAAAATGATCTCGAATTTTCAAGAAATGAAGAAAATGCTTTTTTTAATGCTAGATAAGCTTTCACATTTAATAAATTTTGTCTCGATTAAGAATACGGCGTATGCATATTTTTGAGACGTTTAAAAATAATTCGAGGATGCAATATTGCACCTCGGCAAAGATAGTCTTAAAATTAATTTCAACTAGTTTAATGCAAGAGTTATAGACAAATTTTAGATATTAAAAATGAGCGAACCTAGGCCCCAACATAATTATCAAAATAGTTTAAGTCAAGATAAGTCAATAAAAGCGACCGTGCTAGAACCACGGGAATCGAAGGGTGCCTCACACCTTTTCCTCGGTCAACAGAATTCCTTACCCAGTCTTCTGTTTTCGCAGACCATAACAAAAAGTCATTTCCTTTTGATTAGGAATTCAAGAAGGTGACTTGGAACACCATAACTCGATTCCAAGTGGCGACTATGTAAATAAAATAATCCTTATTCAATACTGTTACTTTAATTGGAAAAACCATTTGACTCGGCCCTCGAGCAAAAAAAGGGGTGTCACATCTCTGGTGACTCTGCTGGGGACAATATAAGAGTTCGAGCTTTTGATATTGCTTTACTTGCTTTAATTATTCTGATATTGTGTTTGTTGGCCTTATGTGCTACTTGTCGCTCATTTACTGCTTTGATATAGATTGAACTGTATCATATACTATCTTCTTTTGTGCACCTCCTTTGAGTCTCAGAAATAGGATAGAAGAAATTCAGCGCATGTATCCTACTTTCTTTTTTAGATAACCGGAGTGTCAAGGCACCTTGTGAAGGATTACAGTCACACATGTTAGACGGGGTTCAGATCGACAATGAATGCGATATTGCTCTGCTACCGACCAACTTGTCCCTCCCCGACTCGAGTGTCTGCTCGGGTAAGCTAGTTTAGACACCTATCCCTATTAGTCTTAAACTTAGAAGAACTGAAAACTCAGAATCTGGTTATCCCTATTAGGTGCCACTTTATTAGCATCATATAAATTTGACTTAGCGGGACTCGGCATAGGGGTCGGATATGTCTAGGACAGGTGACCTAATTTATAAAGACCAACATGTGCATCCTACGTGCTCTTTGATATTTGTTTGGAAGGTTGTTTGTTTGTTGAACGGCTTTAGGCAACTTTAAAATGCAAGAGATTAAATTATCCTCACATTTAGTGAATTATTTTTCAAAGAAAATTTTTATTTTTAAAAGAAAGAAAAAAATTTAGTAACATAGTTTTACGGTCTTCATGAACTACAAGGGTCTGATTCTCACATCTTAGTGTGATACGTAAGAAGTTTTTCCCAGGATATGACCCTATCTTTTGAAAAAATTATTCGTAGATTTATTGGGAAATATTTTGAAAATATGATTACTTTCATAATTATTTTTTTAATCTTCAAGTCCAATTTTTATATTTTTATATATCTTAATAGCCCTGAATCTTTAGGAATCATGAGGCTAAGTCCTTACAAAATAAAAAATATTTATATAAATCTTCACAGCCCTAAACCTTTAGGGGTCTTGAAATTGAGTTTTCGTATGACATATATTTCAAGAACTATGCACAATTGATTCTTATCTTAGTGAGATATGTAGGCAGTCCTTCATGGATTCGGTGATTTTAAAGAAAGAAAAAAATTTATTTGTGGTTCGTTCTAAACAAATATAAAAAAAGATTTTTTGATCTGTATATAAAAATAAATTAATTTATTTTTGAAAATAAAAAAATGTGTTTTTATCATCATCTTTAAATTCAATAATAATAATAATAATAATAATAATAATAATAATAATAATAATAATAATTCTTTCTCATTTCTCAAATTACAAGAAAATGTGTTTCTTCATATCTCTAGCTTCGAGAACTACGCACACCTGATTCTCATATTAGTGAGATACGTAGGCATCCCTTCTGCAGTTCGGTGATCTTTTAAAAAAGAAGATAAAAGAAAAAAGAGTTTTTAAAAAAATATTGCATTTTGCCGCCTTTGTTATTTCGTACACAGTTAATTTAAGGTGATTGGCTTGTGGTATTTTGGCTGGTCCCCCATATTACACAAAATTCAGAAAAGAGAGTCATGTCCAGCAAGAATACAGAAAGTGAAATCATGGATCAGACAAAGAGTCAGGAAAATGAGAGGTTAAAATAAGAGATTGTGAGTTTGAGGCAACAAATGTTGAAAATATATCAAGCTTGGGCCAGTGGGCTGCCTCCTCCGCCATTTTCCACTATCGACTGTAATACCCCAGGAAATTTTTGTTGAAATTTTGTGCGTAAACGTGTTGGGTTCTATCTTCTAGAATGAATTATAAATTTTTAGTGCATAATGTCTTAGATTATGACCCACCATTGCGTAGAGTATCGAATAAGCTTTCCAACAATATGTGGATCATCTAAAACAGACACTCGAGCGACGAGTTATAAACATTCCGATCGAACCGTGAATAGTAGTGAACAGTAAAACGTGCAGGAAAAAGTACTGAGGCTTGGTGTATTTTTTCTCGAACTTTAAACGATCATAACTCCTTGTACATAATGATCTGGGTAATCTACTATATATCATCGAAAAGCTCTACGAGTTCTCTTTCCAATGAAATTAGTTTCATCCAATTTGTCTATCGGAGCAAAATGTTATGGTCGATCTACTTCAGCCTACCAAAAGTGAATTTTTGGGTCAACTTCAAACGATCATAACTCCTCATACACAATGATCTGGGTGAGGTACTATATATTAATGGAAATATATGAGAGTCCTCTTTCTAATGAAATAAGTTTCATCCAATTTGATATCGGAGTAAAACCTTATGGTTGATCTACTTTAGACTATCAAAATAGTCCACCAAAGGACGGATTCGAGAATTATTTGATTTTTAGGGGCGTTTTGGTCATTTTCCCTCACCCAAAATTCGTCCAAACCCTATATTAAAGCCTATTAGAAGCATTATATGTTATATTTCATCAAATTCCCTCAAAAAGAAAACCCTAAGCTCTTATATCCAACTTCAAGAACCACCAAAGTTCACCATTAATTCTGCAAATTTATTCAAAATTCCAAGTTTTCTAGTTCAAGAACTTCAAGAACCTCCAAAGTTCACCATTAATTCTGCAAATTTATTCAAGATTCCAAGTTCCTAGTTCAAGAACTCCAAGAACCATCATTCAAAGGCATGATTAACATTTCAAAAATGAGTATTGATCTAAAGTTCATCATTCAAGGTATGTGGGGTTTTTCAACAAGAACTCTCTTTCGTTTTTGTGCCCAAAAGTAATTTTCTTTACAATGGCATGATTTTTATTTGATTTTTATCAATTTGGAGCATGGACCCATATCTTATGATGATTATTATGAAATCTTGATGTTTATGATTTTGAAAGATGAATTTACATGTGTGGTGATATAAATCATGAATCTTGAATGATATTTATCATGATTTTGATATTTGGGTCGTTAATCCTCATTGGAAATTGTGTTTTTCTTATAAAGTGTGTGTTATAAGCACGCTGATGTTGAATATTTGAGATATTTTGAATGATTTGACCTTTTGGTCTTATTGGAGTTGTTTTGAACTCGAGTGTGAAAGAAATCCACAACGTAGTTGATTTTGATAGACGGAAAGCATGATGGCTCCTGATGTATATTTATATATTACTGAAATTGTTTTGTTGTGGATTGTCTTTAAAATGATCTGAGCTAAGTCCGGGAGAAATCTTTAGCACCGAGTGGGAGGTATAAAGCGACCTTACTTCCCTAGAACTACGTGCCCCTGTAGGAGTGAGCCTGAGGCTGATTTATAAAGTGATTACTAGTTTATGTGGATTTCATATCAGAGTCCTACTCCAATGGCAAGGATAGAACAGCTCTCCCCAACGTGGGTTGTACGTTGGACTCCATATAGCTCACATGGTTTATGTCGATTATAGGATCTCCTAGTATGTGTGTGTTTCCTTGTGTCTATGGTGAATGGTGAAGTGATTTGAAAGTGGAATTGTGAAAGTTATTCTTTCAAAAGATTTAAATGATATTTACATTATGAGAATTGATATTCTTGATGAACTGAAATGATTGACAAATTATATGATGACTCACATGTGTTATTGTACTTATTTCATCCTCTCATGATTATGATGATTTTCTTCAGGCTATGTGAGTCTTTCATACATTCTGCATATTTCTTATAAATATTTATGATGATGATGTTTATAAAACTGCATACACCCCCATATACTCGGTTCCTTTCCATGGTACTGACCCACATCTTCGGATGTGGGCTGCATTTTCTCAGAATGTAGGTTTAGGTGCTCAGTTCTAGGTTCGACAGTGATTTTTCGGGCACGCTATTCTACATCCTCTGTTATGGTGAGTCCTCATGTTTCGAGGATGTAATATCTGATGTTGGTTTCACAGAAATGTTTACATTTGATAACTGAGTATGAGTCAGTTGGGGCATGTCTCAATGGCTCGCTGGTTTTATTGATTTTCTTAGAGTTTTGTCAGACTAGTATAGATGTTGGGAGTTGACTAATAAGTCATATTTTGTTATCTTTCTGAAATTCTTTTATTTGGATGATGATTACTCTGTTGATATTTGAGGGTTATTTATGGAAACCCCATTGATTTATGTTGAACTGAATGAAAATGGCTCAAAGGGTTAGCTTAGGGCTACTTGTAGCCTCAAGCACCGTGTGATGCTCCGGGACCCATTTTTCGGGGCATTACAAACTTGGTATCAGAGCCTAAGGTTTTAAGGTGTCCTAGGGAGTCTGACAAGCCACGTTATGTAGAGTTTTGATCATCGGTGTATAGCGGGCCACATCTATGAGCAAGAGGCTACAAGATGCTTTAGAAAAAAGTATGATTCTTTCTTTCAGAAGTCTATCGTGCTTAAAGTGTCTCTCTCTACTATTGATTCGTGCTTTTCTCTTTCAGAAATATGCCTCCACGTCGAGCGAGAAATTGATGATATACTGGTGTACTCCCGTAGTGAAGATGAACATTTTGATTATCTCCAAACTGTGTTGCAAACCCTTAGAGATCACAAGTTGTTTGCCAAGTTCAGTAAGTATGAGTTTTGGCTAAGGTCAGTTGCTTTTATGGGTCATACCATTTCTTTCGAGGGTATTAGAGTTGATCCCCAAAAGACCAAAGCTGTTAGAAATTGGCCTAGACCTATTTCTCTAACTGATTTCTGAAGTTTCTTGGGTTTAGCTAGCTATTACCGTCATTTTATTGAGGGTTTCTCCTCTATAGCGTCTCCTATGACTCAGTTGACCCAAAAGAAAGTGAAGTTTTTGTGGTTCGAATCTTGTGAGAAGAGTTTTCAAGAGTTGAAGACTCGACTCACTTCAGCCCATAATTTGACTTTGCCTGATGGTGTTGATGGTTTTATGGTATACTGTGATGCTTCTAGAGTTGGGTTGGGTTGCGTATTGATACAGAAGGGTAAGGTGATAGCTTATGCTTCTAGACAGTTGAAACCCCATGAGAAAAATTACCCCACCCATGACCTTGAGTTGGCTGCTGTTGTGTTTGCTTTGAAAATCTGGAGACACTATTTGTATGGTGTCCATGTTGATGTTTTCACTGATCATAAGAGTCTGTAGTATGTGTTTACCCAGAGAGAATTGAATCTTAGGCAGAGACAATTATTAGAATTATTAAAGGACTATGATATGAGTGTGTTGTACCATTCGGGCAAGGCCAATGTTGTGGCAGATACCCTAAGTAGAGTGTCCATGGGTAGTGTTTCGCATGTGGTAGAAGGTAAGAAAGAGTTGGCTCGTGATGTACATCGTTTGGCTAGATTGGGGTTAGGTTGTTTGACTCTGCTGAAGGTAGTATAGGGGTTCAGAGTAGTTCCAAATCCTCCTTAGTTTCGGAAGTGAAGAAAAAGCAATACTTAGATGCTAGTTTGGTCAGACTGAAGGAGTTAGTCAAGGACCAAAAAGTAGAAGTTTTATCCTAAGGGGGAGATAGTGTGTTGAGATTGCAGGGTAGATTGTGTGTCCCGAATGTTGATGATCTGAGACAGAGGATTATGGCTGAAGCACATGGGGCCCGATATTCTATTCATCCTGGTGCCACCAAGATGTACCGAGACTTGCGGGAAATCTATTGGTGGAGTGGCATGAAGAAAGATATAGCAGCGTTTGTAGCTAAGTGTGCAACATGCCAACAGGTTAAGGTTGAACACCAAAGACCTGGTGGTATGATGCAAGAGTTTAGTATTCCCACTTGGAAGTGGGAAGAGATAAATATGGACTTCGTGATTGGTTTACCTCCTTCCCGACGCCATCATGATTCTATTTGGATTGTGGTTGATAGGTTGAATAAGTCTGCTCATTTCTTGCCTGTTCATACTTCACATACTGCTGAGGATTACGCTAGATTGTATATCTGAGAGCTAGCTAGACTGCATGGAGTTCCCTTGTCTATCATTTCGGATAGGAGTACTCAGTTTACTTCACAATTTTGCAAAGATTTTCAAAAGGGTCTTGGTACCCAAGTGCTTTTGAGTTCTGCTTTTCATCCGCAGATCGATGGTCAGGCTGAACGGACCATCCAGACCTTAGAGGATATGTTGAGAGCTTGTGCACTTGACTTTAAGGAAAGTTGGGATGATCACTTACCGTTGATAGAGTTTTCTTACAATAACAGTTTCCACTCTAGTATTGGCATGGCTCCATTTGAAGCCTTATATGGGAGGAAGTGTAGATTACCCATAGGTTGGCTCGAGGTGGGTGAAGCGACTATGAGTGGTCTTGATTTGGTATTTGAGGCTATGGAAAAAGTTAAGTTGATTAGGGAAAGGTTGAAAACTGCGCAGAATCGTCAGAAGTCATATGCGGATGTTAGAAGGAGAGACCTTAAGTTTGAAGTTGGTGACCTAGTGTATCTAAAAATTTCACCCATGAGGGGGGTAAAGAGATTCGGAAAGAAGGGGAAGCTTAGTCCTCGTTATGTTGGTCCTTACAAAATTCTTAGCCGTGTTATTAAGGTAGCTTATGAGGTCGAGTTGCCTTTCGAGTTGTCCTCTGTTCATCCAATATTCCATGTCTCCATGCTTAGAAAACATATTAGCGATGTTGTGGTAGTGGATTCCTCTGTGAGTGCTGACATTCAAGAAAATCTTTCTTTTGATGAGATTCCTGTTGAGATTCTTGATTTCAATGTCCGAAGACTAAGGAACAAAGAAGTTCCCTTGGTCAAGGTGTTGTAGTGAAACCAATCTATTGAGGGTGCAACTTGGGAAACTGAGGCGGATATGCGATCCAAGTACCCGTACCTATTTTTAGCGAACTCCGATCAAGACGAAGGTACCGTTCTTTCCTAAATCATGCACTTTTGATAAAAGTTACAGCTGTTCAGCTGTCATTTATTATGTGTTCAGCTGTAGTTTCTTGAATGTATGCATTCTATGTTGCATTCAGAGTGAGAAACGATGTGGTGATGAGTCTAACGAATGGTTTCAGCTGTATGCTCTATTCCCTATCTAATCTTGGCATGTCTAACATTATCTAAGGATAATGTTTCCAAGGGTGGGATGATGTAATACCCCGGGAAATTTTTCGTTGAAATTTTGTACGTAAACGTGTTGGGTTCTATCTTCTAGAATGAATTATAAATTTTCCAAGAAGAATATCTTAGATTATGACCCACCATTGCATAGAGTATCGAATAATATTTCCAATGATATGTGGATTATCCAAAACGGACACCCGAGCGACGAGTTATGAACATTCCGATCGAACCATGAATAGTAGTAAACAGTAAAATGTGCAGGAAAAAGTACTGAGGCCTGGCATATTTTTGCTCCAACTTTAAATGATTAGAAATCCCTGTACATAATGATCTGGGTGATTTAATATATATCAACGGAAAGCTCTGCGAGTTCTCTTTCCAATGAAATTAGTTTCATCCAATTTGTCTATCGGAGCAAAACGTTATGGTCGATCTACTTCAGCCTACCAAAAGTGAATTTTTGGGTCAACTTCAAACGATCATAATTCCTCATACACAATGATCTGGGTGAGGTACTATATATCAATGGAAATATATGAGAGTCCTCTTTCTAATGAAATAAGTTTCATCCAATTTAGATATCGGAGTAAAACTTTATGGTTGAGCTACTTCAGACTATCAAAACAGTCCATCAAAGGACAAATTCCAGAATTATTTGATTTTTAGGGGCATTTTGGTCACCCCCCTCACCCAAAATCCCTCCAAACCCTATATTAAAGCCTATTAGAAGCATTATATGTTATATTTCATCAAATTCCCTCAAAAAGAAAACCCTAAGCTCCTACATCCAACTTCAAGAACCTCCAAATTTCACCATTAATTCTGCAAATTTATTCAAGATTCCAAGTTCTTAGTTCAAGAACTTCAAGAACCTCCAAAGTTCACCATTAATTCTGCAAATTTATTCAAGATTCCAAGTTTCTAGTTCAAGAACTCCAAGAACCATCATTCATAGGCACGATTAACATTTCAAAAACGAGTATCGATCTAAAGTTCATCATTCAAGGTAGTGGGGTTTTTCAACAAGAACTCTCTTTCGTTCTTGTGCCCAAAAGTAATTTTCTTTACAAAGGCATAATTTTTATTTGATTTTTATGAATTTGAAGCATGAACTCATATCTTATGATGATTATTATGAAATCTTGATGTTTATGATTCTGAAAGATGAATTTACATGTGTGGTGATATAAATCATGAATCTTGAACGATATTTATCACGATTTTGATATTTGGGTCGTGAATCCCCATTGGAAATTGTGTTCTTTTGAGAAAGTGTGTGTTATAAGCACGTTGATGTTGAATATTTGAGATATTTTGAATGATTTGACCTTTTGATCTTATTGGAGTTGTTTTGAACTCGAGTGTGAAAGAAATCCACAACATGGTTGATTTTGATAGATGGGAAGCATGATGGCTCCCGATGTATATTTATATATTACTGAAATTATTTTGTTGTGGATTGTCTTTGAAATGATCTGAGCTAAGTCTGGTAGAAATCTTTAGCACCGAGTGGAGGTATAAAGCGACCTTACTTCCCTAGAACTACGTGCCCCCATAGGAGTGAGCCTGAGGCTGATTTATATAGTGATCACTAGTTTGTGTGGATTTGATATCGATAGTCCTACTCCGATGGCAAGGATAGGATGGCTCTCCCCAACGTGGGTTGTACGTTGGACTCCATGTATCTCACATGGTTTATGTCGGTTTTAGGATCTCCCAGTGTGTGTGTGTTTCCTTGTGTCTATGGTGAATAGTGAAGTGATTTGAAAGTGGGATTGTGAAAGTTATTCTTTCAAAAGATTTAAATGATATTTACATTAGGAGAATTGATATTCTTGATGAACTAAAAGTGATTGACAAATTATATGATGACTCACATGTGTTATTGTACTTATTTCATCCTTTTATGATTATGATGATTTTCTTTGGGCTATGTGAATTTTTCATACATCCTGCATATTTCTTATAAATATTTATGATGATGATGTTTATAAAACTACATACACCCCCATATACTCGGTTCCTTTCCATGGTACTGACCCACATCTTTGGATGTGGGTTGCATTTTCTCAAAATGTAGGTTCAGGTGCTCAGTTCCAGGTTCGATAGTGATTCTTCGGGCACGCTACTATACATTCTCTGTTGTGGTGAGTCCTCATGTTCTGAGGATATAATGTCTGATGTTGGTTTCACGGAATTGTTTACATTTGATAACTGAGTATGAGTCAGTTGGGGCATGTCTCAATGGATCGCTGGTTTTATTGATATTCTTAGAGGCTTGTTAGATAGTATAGATGTTTGGAGTTGACTAATAAGTCGTATTTTGTTATCTTTCTGAAATTCTTTTATTCTTGGATGATGATTACTCTGTTGATATTTGAGGGTTATTTATGGAGACCCCATTGATTTGTGTTGAACTGAATGAAAATAGATCAAAGGGTTAGCTTGGGGCTACTTGTAGCCTCAAGCACCGTGTGATGCTCCGGGACCCATTTTTCGGGGCATTACATTGACCCTACAAATACCTTGAGTTTTTTACAAAAATTGCAAAGTTTGTTTTCTGTTGTTGGTTATGCACCACAACATGCCCCAGAATCCATTCCAAGCCAAAAAAATCTCAATGTTTCAATCACTCATTCTCTAGATCTTCAGTATAAATCTACCACATCGATAGCAACACCTATAGTCTCTGCTTCATTTTCTCCACCTTCTACTGAGGTTTCCACCTTAGCTTTTGATCCGGCGATTGTGCCTCTCCAATCTACTAGTAAGTCGATGTTCAACACTCTTGATGATCACTATTATACTCCTGATCCCACATCTATGTTAGTTGGACTACCGAAATTTCTTACTAAGAAGCCTGACATGACAGAAGAGCAAGAGAAAATGACTAGGAAAATAAAGAGAAAAGACAAGGCTATGAAAAACTCTCAGTGAATTGCAAATTATGAAGATGTTGCATATAAAGACGGGGACATGTCTTCAAGTGTTAACCTTCCTCCAAGCCTTGAGATATCAAAATTTGAGAAACATGATGGGTACAAGGATTCTGTAAGACACTTGGGATGATATTGCCATCAATTGAGAGGGACAGAAGGGAAGAAAAAGGAAAATGTACCTATTGTCGTTACAGGGGCAAAGCAGAGCTCAAGAGGTCCAACTTAGCAATATTGTCAGTCTCAATCCCGATCTTGCACATCAAATTCATATGCTCACATGCAACAAGATTCCTCTTTGCAAAATCCAAGATATTTCATTCCACTTCCTCAATATCCTTTGAACAATGCACAGTTGTATGCTCATCTATTTTCTTATCCGCAATGGCATGCAACGGTCCCTCAACATCTTCCTAGAACCCCACATATTTATCAAGAAACTTCTAAGTCAAAGTTTCAATCGAGGCCGGAGTTTGCAAAGAGGAGAAAGTCAAAGAATAATTTTACACCAATAATTGAGGAGTCGTATGTCAGTTTATTCCAGAGATTGAGAAAGTTGGACGTAATTAAACCTCTCCTTGAGTGTACTCCTGATCCATATTCAAGAAATTTTGATCCTCATGTATGATGTGCATATCATTCTAATGTTTAGGGTTATAGTACTGAAGATTGTCATGCTTTAAAAAAAGAAATAGAAAGAATGATTCAAGATAAATTGATTATGGTGCAGGACATTGACAGTGTTGAAGGTTCTAGTCATGCTGATGTGCGAACTTACTAACATGTCAAGCTCAAGAATTGAGAAGACACTCCTTCCCTTACTAGAAAGGATTTGTAGAAGTTTATTTTGTTTTTCTTTCTATTATTCGAATTATTTCAAGATTGTAGTTCGAAGTTTATCTTGTCTTGTTTATTTTCCATTTATGTTGAAACTCGATTATCTTTTCTTTTAAATAAAAGCAGCGTCCCTTTTATTTATTTCTTATATTTTATTTTACTTTATTTTAATTGTTTGTCTTTCTTTTCTTTACATAGTTCTTTTATGTGGATTGTAGTGATATGATATGCATGCTGAATTTTCACCGAATCTCAAAATCTAATCTAATCTCGAAACAGTTGACCAAGAAGATAGAGTTGAAAGGGAAAATCATGTAAGAAAATAAGTAAAGTGTTGAGATGTTTTTTGATTGAGTTAAAGCCTCACTTGAAATAATTGAAGCAATCGCTTTGTGAATAAAAAATGACCTGGTCATCAATGAGAAGGTCAATCTCAAGAACTTTAAATGGAACTGATTAGAGGATATATAGTCTCCACTGTCAGGAAAAGTAAAATAAAGTTGGCTTTAAAAACCCATGAGTCCTCTAATGGGAGAAATATAGAAGATAATTTGACCTTTATGTTTGACAAATGCATAAGAAATAGCGACACAAGTGCTTAGTCACGGTCAATTTTGAAAAGATATGTATGAACTTCATGTTTCACTCCTAGATTGCATGTTATGTATTTGCATTTTTAAGGATTGAAATGATGAAGGCATTTTGTTCTACTATCTGAAAAATATATCAACCTTTGCTTACTCCTTTTGAGATTATATCTTTCTTCGTACCCCTCTTTTGGAATTAACAAAAGAGTTGAAAAAAAAGAGAAAAACTCAACCAAAAATCCAAATTCAAGCAAAAGAAATATTCTGAACTACATTTGACCTGATTCTTGCTATGACAAGATACGTAGGAAGCCCTACTCTGGGGTTCGGTCCAACCAAAAGAAATTTCAAATTACCCAGAATGAAATGAAACTGGGGCAAAGTTTATTTTCTTGAAAGAGTCGATTCCAAAAGTTGTATGTTTCTCCCAATATTATGTAAATTTTTTAGCCTCATGACTCTCTTTCTTTCTAACCTTTTCCAAAAGCCAAGTTACAACCAAAGAAAGACCTTCAGATCGATCTTTGAGAATGTTAAGGCTAAACATGTTATGGGTGCATGATGTTTCATATGTTGGGCATTATTGTCAAAAAAAAATGATAAAAAAATGAATGAGTAAAATGAGAGAGTCTTATTGGTGAAAACTCTTTTGGACACCATAAGGCGACAGTGAGCTGAGAAAGAAATGAAAATGAGATAGACGTTAGCAAAAATCCTGGTGCCACTAGCTGAAAGAGGATTGTGATCTAGAGAGAGCATATTTAAGATTGATTCCATTTCAAACTCAATAAGTGGACAAAAGTTGATAATGATTGGTTTGATTAGATCAGGTTCTTTAATTCAAAATGTATATCATAATCATTAGAGTTGGCTATCATTTTCAAAAATAAATTTTTCTTTTTCCTATTTTTAGAAAGGGATATTCATTGTCTTTCTTCCTTCCCTATATTTCTATTTTATTTTCTTGAGCCGGTTATTCAAATGGAAAATTATTGTCATCTTTTTTTCTCTCATGTATTTGAGTCAAATCCATGTCAAAACAAAGGAGAAAGATCTCAAAATTTGCTACCAACTTCTTCAATTGCAAAGCAGGACAAAAAGCCAACACATGAAAGAGACATGATTGTGAGCCGAAATAAGGCATATACAAAGTTTTGTTAATAGACGGGTCTAAAAATTCATGAAAATACCAATGTTCAAAGGATTTATTAGAGGAGCATGACAATGCAGAGATACTATGTTTGTTTCAGAGTCACTTCTAATAATATAAGTTTGGGTCAATGATGCAGCAAGTTGGTGAGTGATTGTCACGGAAGCTAAAGCCACAAACCTGCGATCATGTTTTTGAATTCACAAGTTTTCTTTAATGAAACAAGAAACATGTTACCTTCAAATAAGGACTTCAGAGCATAAATATTAAGGGTAGTGTCTTATTTCCATAAATGCAGGAAGCAATATTACTACACAGGTTTGATCATCAAATTATCGTAAAAATTCATCATCCTATATTCCTCAGTGGCATACTTCTTTATCCAAGTATTTCAGTTTTCAATTGCTAGGTAATATACTTCTTAAATTGAACTTTGATTCCTAGAAGACATATTTTTTAGTCGAGTCATTCCCCCTTGATTCCTATAAGACGTACCTTTTAGTCGAGCCATCCCCCTTGATTCCTATAAGACGTACCTTTTAATTGAGTCATCCCCTCGATTCCTATAAGACATACCTTTTATTTGAGTCATCCCCTTGATTCCTATAAGACGTACCTTTTAGTCGACTCATCCCTTTGATTCCTATAAGATGTACCTTTTAGTCCAGTCATCCCCCTTGATTCCTATAAGACGTACCTTTTAGTCAAGTCATACCCTTGATTCCTATAAGACATACCTTTTAGTTGAGTCATTCCCCTTGATTCCTATGAGACGTACCTTTTAGTCGAGTCATTCCCCTTGATTCCTATGAGACGTACCTTTTAGTCGAGTCATCCTCCTTGATTCCTATAAGACGTACCTTTTAGTCAAGTCATCCCTTTGATTCCTATAAGACATACCTTTTAGTCGAATTATCTCCCTTGATTCCTATAAGACGTACCTTTTAGTCGAGTCATACCTTTGATTCCTACAATACGTACCTTTTAGTCGAGTCATCCCCTTGATTCCTATAAGACTTACCTTTTAGTCGAGTTATCCCCCTTGATTTCTATAAGACGTACGTTTTAGTCGAGTCATTTTCTAAGTATAAACTGGGGCAAAAATTTTGTTCGAGTTCGTTGAATTTTCCTTTCTGCTCAGGACCCTTCTGAAGAATGGGAATTTATTTTATACTTAGGACCCTCTTGAAGAATGGGATGTTATTTTTCTGTTTTACTGTTTACTTTGAGTCGAGGAACCCACATGAAGAATAGGGTAAAGAAAAAGAAAGTCTAGGAGCCCGCCTGAAGAACAGGGTAAAGGAGTCGCAGATTAGAAACCCGCCTGAAAAATAGAGTGAACATTATCAGTAGCAAGTTCAGGAGCCCGCCTGAAGAATAGGGTGAA
Organism: Capsicum annuum; assembly: GCF_002878395.1. NCBI lineage: Eukaryota > Viridiplantae > Streptophyta > Magnoliopsida > Solanales > Solanaceae > Capsicum > Capsicum annuum. Next base: position 204,215,344 of record NC_061119.1, on the reverse strand, counting down.
GATTTTCAAGTTCAAGTCAGAGAAAAGTTTGAAGAATAAATCAATTATCAAGTTCCTCTCTAAATGTCAAAATCCAACGAGAAGGAATATTTCGTGTTTCAAGGTCAACTCAGAATAACGACTATCTCACCATTTGAGAAGTCATGAAGATTCAAGTCAAGATTCTAGAATAGCTGAATAGATAGGATCTTTCACTTGTATCTTCAATTTTATTTTTGTTATTCGTGTGAATGTAAAAGCAGAAGTCGTCAACCGAAAACTCGATGGACCCTCACTCGACCTCTAACTTGTACTCTCATCATTTTACCTTTGAACTACACGTGACCCGATTTCCTTATAACCCGAAATATGTAGGAGGTCCAAAACCAGGACTCCGTCGCATCTCCTTTTTCATTTTATATTCTTTTTGAATAATCGTAGGATCAAAATTCATATCTTTGTCTATTTCTTTGTATGAAAACTATTCGAGATTTCAAACAAACAGAGACAAAATATAGACACGTGATTTTTGACCCTCCCCGAGTGTAATATATATATTTTTTGATATTAAATATTTAAATTTGATCCAATATTATTTTAATTCTTATTTTATTTTGAATAAATTTTTAGTTAAAAAATCAATAACAAAATAAAATTAATTTTAGGCTATTATTTTATTTTATTCCAATTTTAAAAAAATTTTAAAAAAAATATGTTTCTTTTTAAATAATAAGTTAATAGTTTTAGTACTATCTTAATTATATTTATTTTTGGCTATTTTTAAACTTTTATTGTATTTTTCTTAAATCTAAAAATTAGTTAGTTATTAATATATTATTTTTATAGTTATTATTATTATTATTATTTTATTTATCTATTTATTATTTTTATTTGTTATTATTATATTTATCTTTTTAAAGAAAAAAAATTTTAAATTTTAAAAATCCTATCCTATCCTAAACTACTCCAATCCCCTCAACTTCCCTCTTAATACATTATAACAAACAAGACACTAAGCAAAAACACACGGACATAAACTAAAAAGAAAAAGGAAACAGAAACAACAAAAATGAAAACAAAAGGAGGAGAAGAGAAAAAGTGAGAAAATTGAGAGAAAAAAGCAAAAGAAAAAAAAACAGAAAGGAGTTTGAATATTCTTGGGTTGAAAGATTGAGTTTAGATTTCCGTTCGAGTTTTTGGTTCGACGTAAAAGCTTTCTCGTTTGGTTTAATTCTTCATACAGGTTCTTATTCAATCCTTATACCATATTTTTGGAATTAAAGCATGAATGAAGTTGTTCCAACGACTTGTCATATTATTTAGTGTGCGTAGTTTGTTATTTTTATATAGTTCAAACTTTACGTCTTTATTTATGATTTCATTTATTGACTTGAAATTATGTTGGTTAGTTTTTTTTTTTTTTTTTTTTAATTTTGAATGATATATTTTGTTTTAAAAGTTAATAATGTTGAAAGATTGTAAAGTCACATTTAGTTTATGTATAATTAGAAAGTATTTATGATAAATCTTATTATGTGACATATGCATGCAAAAAAAAAAAAATGTACACACCTGCACACATTTTTACTGCACACTAAATATTCCTACAAAAAATATTGTTGACTTCAAGAATTGGCTATTTTGAAGACATTATTCATATAACAACGTGACTATAAATAAGCCACTTTGTTAACAGAAGAGTTATTATATATATTCCGGTAGTTTATTTCAACCAGCTTCCATTGTACCACTAAACATAGATTGTTTAAATTGTCCATTTACATATTAGAAAAAATATATATACAGAAAATCATCTACCACTCATGTGATTTTTGTAGTAAACATTGAAAGTTTTTTGTTAGTTGTATATATTTAACCTATATGTATGCAAACAGATGAAAAGATTAAAAAAAAAAAAAGGAAAGAAAAAGTAGAGAAAATGACGAAAGAAAAATGGTTTATTCATTCTCTTGTTTGGATTTTATTTTTTTTTTGTAGTGTTTTAAGTATTCAAGATTTTTTTTATTTTCTTAAAAAAAATAAATTTTTGTAGTTGGCTTAAAAATTGAATCTTGAGGTTTAAGTTACTAATTTAAATAACCATTATTGTTTCAAATAAGTTAGGTCAAGTATAGTAATTTAATTTTGTTGTTTCGTCTATGTTTGGTTTGTTGTTCTAATTGTAGTATTTGAACGTTTAGTTTCAATTGATTGGATGTATTTACATTTACCATTTGCTAAGATTTTAGTTGTGATCGGAAATGAGTTGGCTCTCGGTTTGGTTAGTAGTCAGCCATAGCAAATCGAATGAATTATGATTTTAAATTTTAATTCAAGACCCATAATATTTGACAATAGAAAAGAGAGGAAATATCCATTTTCGTAAGGAAGAGAGACGAATTGCAGATTAATTCCAAAACTCGTTATAAAATAAAAAGTGAAAAAGAATAAAATGAATAAGATAAAATGATCTCGATTTTTCAAGAAATGAAGCAAATGTTTTTTTTAATGCTAGATAAGCTTTCACATTTAATAAATTTTGTCTCGATTAAGAATGCGGCATACGCATATTTTTGAGACGTTTACAAATAATTCCAGGATGCAATATTGTACCTTGGCAAAGATAGTCTTAAAATTAATTTTCACTAGTTTAATAAAAGAGTTATAGACAAATTTTAGATATTAAAATGAGCGAACCTAGGCCCCAACATAATTATCAAACTAGTTTAAGTCAAGATAAGTCAATAAAAGCAGTCATGCTAGAACCACGGGACTCGAGGGGTGCCTCACACCTTCCACTCGGTCAATAGAATTCCTTACCCAGTCTTCTGTTTTCGCAGACCATAACAAAGAGTCATTTCCTTTTTATTAGGGATTCAAAAAGGTGACTTGGAACACCATAACTCGATTCCAAGTGGCGACTCTGTAAATAAAATAATCATTATTCAATGCCGTTACTTTAATTGGAAAAACCCTTTGACTCGGCCCTCGAGCGGAAAAAGGGGTGTGACACCCCATGATCTTCCATATGCTAAAACAAATATGCATGTTATGATTACTAGGACTATGCCAATTCCTTTTGGGAGTACAACACCTTGTCCAAACTTCAATGCTAGAGTGATGGCAACTGCTACCTGTTTCATCAAAATTGCAAGTTAACCATAATGAAAATTTAGTGAAGGAGACTTTAAATATATTGTAACGTTGATTAGGATGAATGGAAGAAAATAGGAGATCAACTTCAGGATGAGAAAAGAATGACAAGGAAAGAACTTGGCGGAGTCAACATTATGACTCGTAGGCGTTTGGACACATTTGATTTTAGTTGAAAAAGATTACGGAATGTAGAAGATTTAGACTTGGAAAAAGGTTAATGTTATGTCACTTGAAACACATATCAAACAAGTTTTTCAATATTGCAGCAGTACGACAACAACAGCCCAATGTGGGCCGACAAGTGGAGTCTAGGCAGTGTGTACGCAGACCTTACCCCTACAAGGTGGAGAGATTGTTTTGTATAGTTCCTCGCTAAAGTTCAATATTTACAAATATTGATAGCCAAACCAGTATTTGCAAATCCTGACCTTTTCATGTTACTGTCCCTTGTTACGAACATTCATCATTTAAATGACACTAAGCTGTCAGTGCATAGAACTTAAAGGGGAATTTACCATGATGATTATCATTTCAGCACCAGCTTCCAAGAAACTCGTCAACAAGTGCCATAGAGATAAGCGCAGCCACAACAAGCGCACCACCGGTGATAGCAGATGAATGCAAAGCTGCACTAGAACCAAATCCTAAACTCTGGAAAATAACAGGTGAATAAAATAGAATAGAGTTCATGCCAGCGAGTTTTTGAAATGCTGGAATTGCTATAGCTCCAATCACCAATTGCTAGAATAGACTTGCCTTGCTTTCTCTAATTTTCCTGTTATATACAGAGTTTTAATATAATATTTGAAGTGAAAACGATGAAGAGCTTACTGAGAAGAAGAAAGGTCTTGCTGATTGGAGTAATATAGTAAAGCCTGTCAATGAGGAGAAAGATCACTGGGTAACATGTTTTATTTTATTTGTTTTGGCACGGCTCATTTTTACATCATTGTGCTGTATTTCCTCTCCAATTTCTGCAATCTTATTGCCAAGCACACTTGATTTCATATTATCTTTCAATTTTTTAAGCTTTCTTATCCTCTTTTCCTTAGTTTACAATCACACGTTTATCAATACATCTTAAGTTTCAATCCCGTATAGATGCCATTAAAGTGTATAGAGATTGGAACTCAACTCATGTCTAGTCCACTTCAAATTTGTCAGAAGTTTGCTTCTGTAATTCACATACCTTTAGAAGAAAATCTGTTAAATAATCATCTTAAGTTGCCACAAGAAAAGGTTTAGCCCTTTGGTTTATTACTAGCTGTAAATATTGGAGAGAAACAAAAGGACTGCGCTGTTCAATTCATAAATAAATATTTTTTATGCTAATTTCTTTACTGTAGTTCTTGCTCCAGTATTTTTTATGACCAACTGAATCGAGGTTTAATGAGACGTGCTGGCATGCATATGCCTCTAAGAGAAATAATATACCTTGATGTTAATAAGATGCTGGAAAGTTTGTCATTTTATGGTAGAACCGTTAAATTTCATCAACTCAATACCATTTTGTCAGGTTCCTGATGAAGTAGTTTCCAAGTGCACAGCTTGTGGAACAGTCTTTAATGCTTCTGTGCGCAAGGTACGTTTTGTCCTTTCATATATTAGTTCTTTTTGCTTGCACTATGTTTCATTAAAAGTGGGAGAGGAGGGGAGGGGATTAGTTGATTTACCTCCCCTAATAAGTTATATGTTGTTGTTTGTTTGGTAAAAATTTAAGAGAAGAAAAGAAATACTTCTTATGCTTGTTCAGAAATTATCTCCTACTTCTGACTACTTCACAAAGGTTGAAATTGCAGATGTGGATGAGTGGTTTATAAAGATTCAGAGAAGGAGACCAAAAGGATGATACTAAGATTCAGAGAAGGACAACAAAAGAATGATACTATTAACTCTGGAAGCAAGCTTTTAAATACACAATATACAACTAACTACACCTAAAGTGCAGGCCACTATCTGCACACTATCTACAACTAACTAACTATTCCTAAATATACTCCAAACATCTGAGACTTATTCAACCAATAACAACTAGTAACAAGAGTTAAATAAAGATAGTAACAAGAGGTAAATAAAGGTAGTTAATACACCCCCTTAAGTTAGGTAAGGTGCAACAATCCCTAACTTGGAACGACACCTAACAAAGGCTGATTTAGACAGTGGCTTGGTGAAGGTATCAGCAAGTTGATCACAAGCATGAGTATGAGTAACATGAACTCGATGAGCGTGAACCTGATCACGGACATATGCAAAATCTACAGCAACATGTTTCATACGAGTATGGAACACTGGGTTGTGAGATAGATAAGTTACTCCAACATTGTCACACCAGATTGTTGGAGTCTTCGGAATGGTGACATGTAACTTATGAAGTAAGTTTCACACCCATGTGATCTCTGCAAGTGCATTTGCTACTGATTTGTACTCTGCCTCAGTGGACGAGCGAGCCACTGCACGTTGTTTTTCTGACGACCAACTAACTGGATTAGGTCCAAAGAAAAGTATGTAACCTGATGTAGAGATTCTTTCATTTAGATCGCCAGCCCAGTCGGCATGAGCATACATATACAAATTGGAGTCACAGCTACGAAGGATGCGAAGTCCTGAACTTGCGGTTTCTTTGAGATGCCGTAGTACTCATTTAACTGCTCTCCAATGTTCATCAGTCCAAGTATGCATAAATTGTGACAATTTATTGACTGCATAAGATATGTCAGGCTGAGTAAGGGACAAATACTGCAATTTGCCAAGCGTACGTCGATAACGCGTGGCATCAGTTGGTGGCGAACCATCAACTACCCGAAGGGGTACACTGGAACACATGGGTGTGGAAACACCTTTACAATTGTCCATATCTAGTTCAAAAAGGATTTCCAAAATGTATTTTGATTAAGAAAGAATGAGACCATCTGGTACTTGCTTAACATCAACACCCAAGAAGTAGTTTAGATAGCCAAGATCCTTCAATGAAATCTTTCTTCCAAGGAATTGATGACGAATTTAATCATGTGTGATGATTTCCAGTAATTATGATGTCGTCAACATAGACAAGCACATAAATAGTTACAGCCAAATGCTTCCATACAAATAAAAAGGTGTCAGATTCTGTTCTGACAAAGCGCATTTTCAACAGATATTCACGCAGAGCATTATACCAAGCTCGTGGGGCTTGTTTGAGGCCATAGATGGCCTTCTTCAGTCTGCAGACATGAGTTGGAAATTGGGGATTAATAAAGCCACGGGGTTGAGACATAAAGACTCTTCATCCAATTTTCCTTGTAGGAAAACATTATTGACATCAAGCTAATGGATTGGCCAAATGTGTTGCACAGCTATAGATAGCACTAATCTTACAGTTGTCGGTTTGACAATAGGACTAAATGTCTCATGAAAATCTAAGCCAGGACGCTGCGTGAACCCTTTTGCAACTAGACGAGCTTTGAACCGATCTATAGAACCATCTGTTTTTCTCTTGATCCTATACAACCATTTGCAATCCACAACATTTGTTTACATGTTTCACGGCATGAGTTCCCAAGTTTGATTTTTAATTAAAGCATCATATTCTGCTTTCATTGCTTGTCTCCATTCTTCATGTTTATCAGCCTATTTGAAAGTTACAGGTGTAGGTGTCCAATGGGTCAGAAAAGAAAGTTTTCTTTCAGGCTTCAAGATACTACTCTAGGACCGAGTTATAGTACGATTTGAAGATGGCGGTGGAATCGAGGCAGCAGGTATTGAAGGAGAAGGATCAAGTAATTGATTTGTGGGATTTGAACTTTATTGGGGTGGCAGGGATGGAGGAGCGGCTTCTATGGTGGTTGGGATTGATTGGTGGGATTGCAGATTTGTGGTTTTTCGTCTCTGGTATGTGAGGGAAGGCTTATGTGTAGCAGTATTATGCGCAGGAGGAGAAGGGGCAGGAAGTTGATTAGAAGAAGGAACAGGGAGAGGTGTATTACCTGATAACTCTGGAGCTTATGGGGCTCTGATACCATATAAAGATTCAGAGGAGGAGGATACTATTAACTCTGGAAGCAAGCTTTTAAATACACAATATACAACTAACTGCACCTAAAGTGCAGGCCACTATCTGCACACTATCTACAACTAACTAACTATTCCTAAATATACTCCAAACATCTGAGACTTATTCAACCAATAACTAGTAACAAGAGTTAAATAAAGAACGTAACAAGAGGTAAATAAAGATAGTTAATATGGTTACCCCTCTTCTTTTGCTTTGTGATAAAACTGTACAATAGCTGCTTCCTTTTTGCTACTCTTTCCTCTTCTGACCATAATCATATGTAAGTTATCCTAATATTTGGTTGTTTAATCTCTCTCCCCAACTATCTGTCTGAAAACAAAAAGAAAAAAGATCTCTCATTCACCTTTCCAAAAAAGGTAAATTGAAAAAAAAATGAGGGAAGGGAACTTGTTTATACTTGATGTTTAGTAATAGAAATTGACTAGCTCAAAAAGTTGTTTATACATTTCTCATTGTGTATTGCTTTATGTTTGGCATTAAACACTGAAAGGCAATGGGAATGACATTTAGATTTTGTTTTCAGCATCACTGCCGGAATTGTGGAGATATTTTTTTTGTGACAAATGCACTCAGGGAAGAACTGCACTGCACTGACAGCTGATGACCGATGTTCGATATGCATTAACTACCACTTCTATGACTGCTTTTTGTTCATTCTCAAATCTGTTTTTGACATTTTGTTCTAGCCCCCTTTACTAAATAAGTTATCTTTGGTGTTAAAAAAGAAATTTCATAAAACTTCGTTCCTACTTCCTTTCTTGATATTTTCTTCTGATTGGTCACTTCTTTTGGAAAGAATTATAGTAATTGATTTTTTTCTCATGTGGTAACTCACGGTTATAGGTGCACTAAAAAATTGCTAGTTTGCCAGTGTATCTTGGTTTCATTTAATTAACTACATCTCCTGGCTGTTATCCAGGCTGAGGTTTCTCGTCGGTTAAGCAGAGCAAAGGAAACTGTAAATAGATCAACTGGATTGCAAAGTCATGAAGACCTTGCCAAAAAGCTTCAGGTGGTTAATTTTTTGAATTTATGCCCAACCACATATTCAACTCATTCTTGCACATATATGAGTTCTCTTTGTACTTTAGAAACCAAAAAGGAAAAACCAAAAACTAACTTTACCCCGGCTTTGTTTTGCATAAAGAGGTTTTATATTAATTACTCTGGTGCCTTTCACAGCTTTCTATGCGTAAGCTTAAAGAACAAATCCAAGTTTTCATCTACAGATAGAACAAAGTAAAGTATCACATGGTTTCAGGGTGGGCCCGGGGTCAGACGTGCTGTCGGCCGAAATTCGACAGGGCATGCCAGGGAGGTTGAGGATCATCCCAGTGTGGTCCGTTTAATTTTTCGCGGCCATTTGGGAGCACAACCGGTGAAACGGGCGAACGAAGCATTTTCGGGCCAAATCGGTGTGCTATAGCCCACGATTTTAGGGGTGGGCCGGGGTTTGGGTGTGCTGTGGGCCAAAAATCGACCAGGGCGTGCCGAGAAGGTTGGGAATAATCCCAGTATGGTCCGTTTAATTTATCTTGGCCATTTGCGTGGACAAACGGGCAAAACGGCGTGAATAGGGCATTTTCGGGCCAAATCGGTGAGCCATAGCCCACGGTTTTGAGGGTGGGCCCAGGGTTAGAGTGTGCTGTGGGTCAAAAATTGATCGAGGCATGCCAGGGAGTTGGGGATCGTCCCAGTATGGTCCGTTTAATTTTTCGTGGCCATTTGGGTGGACAAACGGGCAAAACGGCACGGACGGGGCATTTTCAGACCAAATCGGTGTGCCATAGCCCACGGTTTTAGGAGTGGGCACGGGGTTCGGACATGCTGTGGGCTTAAAATCAATCGGAGCGTGCCAGGGAGGTTGGGGATCAACCCAGTATGGTTCGTTAATTTTTCGTGGCCATTTGGGCGGACAAACGGGAAAAATAGCATGAATGAAGCATTTTTTGGGCCAAATTGGTGTGCCATAACCCACGATTTCGGGGGTAGGCCCGGGGTCCGGGTGTGCTGCGTTCTAAAAATTGATCGAGGCATGCCAAGGAGGTTGGGGATCGTCCTAGTGTGGTTCGTTTAATTTTTCGTCGTCATTTGGGCGGACAAATGGGTGAAAAGACGTGAACAAGGCATTTTTGGGCCGAATTGGTATGCTATAACAGATCGTTTTGGGGGTGGGCCTGGGGTTCGAGCGTGCTGTGGGCCAAAAATTGATCGGGGCATGCCAGGGAGGATGAGGATCATCCCAGTGTGGTCCATTTAATTTTTCGTGGTCATTTGGGTGTACAAACGGGCGAAACGGCGCAAACAGAGCATTTTTAGGCCAAATTGGTGTGCTATAGACCACGGTTTTGGGGGTGGACCCGGGATCCGGGCGCGCTGTGGGTCAAAAATCGACTGGGGCATGCCTGGGAGGTTGGGGATCGTCCCAGTGTGGTCCGTTTAATTTTTCATGGCCATTTGGGTGGACAAACAGATGAAACGGCGCGAACGGGGCATTCTCGGGCCAAATCGATATGCTATAGCCCACGGTTTTGGGGGTGGGCTCGGGGCGTGCTGTGGGCCAAAAATTAATCAGGGCGTGCCAGGGAGGTTGGGAATCGTCCCAGTGTGGTTAGTTTAATTTTCCGTGGCCATTTGGGTGGACAAACGGGTGAAATGGCATGATCGGAGCATTTTTGGGCAAAATTAGTGTTCTATTGTAAGACCCCGTAAAATCCTAAGTCTAAAATCCAGTTCATTAAGCTTTACAAGCTCTAACACTTAGAAAATTTTGCTAAGTTCTCAAGACTTAGTCTCATTTTTATACTTCCAAACTTTGGGGATTTATTTGGCGACCTTTTCGACCTCTGTTTTTTGAGTTTCAAGTTGTGTTACGATTGGTCAAACTCTTAGTACATCCTGGGTGAGTTTTGAAATTTTTATAGTAGTGTAAGGGCATGTTTGGTCTCCCGAACCAGTAGCTAAAGGCGTTTGAGCCGCGGAGCCCTCTTATAGCCTTTGTACCCAGTTTTTTTCAGCATTTCAGGGTCAACTTCAAATGATCATAACTTCCTGTACATAATGAACTGGGAGAACTTCTATATATCAATGGAATTCTATTTGAGTCTTCTTTCTAATGCAATTAGTTTCATCCAATTTAGACATCTGAGTAAAAAGTTATTATTGATTTACTTCAGCCTATCAGACAGTCAATTAGGGACAGATTTGACCTTATTTGTTTCCCTAGGGGTATTTTGGTCATATTCCAACCCTATATACACCACAAACACGGGATTTTTGCTCAATTACAGCAAAATATACTCTCCTTTCTCAAAAACCTCTCAAGAACAAGGCTAGGGTTTCAATAGGGAATCCAAATTCAAGACTCAAATCCAAGAATCTCTCTGTCAATCTTCCAAAAATCAAGAACTAAGGTATGCGTTGTGTTGATTTATGGATCCCTTTCATCCATAAAGCTCAAAAACCCTCTTTTTCATTATAAAGTATGATTTCTATATTGTTGGGTGTTGGTGATCACGTTGTTGATATTTGGTGATTCCCAAGATGGAATCTTTATATGTTTTTTATGAATTCATGATATCATATGAGTTGGAAACATGTAAATTTAGTTGTTCATGATGTATAATTTGATGATTTCACCTATGATTAAGATGTCCATGTAAGGTGTTTGATAAAATACCTGAGAAACTAGAAATCATGCAATATAGCTAAATTGTGACGAAGTGAAGGATTCATGATATGCCCTTACGTTCCAATGACTTCTATGTTGATAATGTGCCTTGTAAATGTTGTTGGAATACTCATGAACTATTCTTATGAGATTATGCTATGTTTACTTGCAAATCCTACTTATGAACAAGATGTATGATAACCATGCAATCCACATGAACTTCCATGCTATTGGTATGTGTTGCCAATATGATTATGCAATGAAGATGATATTAAGATTGTGCAAGTACTTCCATATGATATGAAATCCTTTCCATGAAATACATTGTTGATAACCATGCTTAGTATGAGATCCCTACTTATGATATTATTAATGATGGACTCTACTCTTATGATCAAGTCAGTCATGTGTGTCAGTTTCCTTCCATCGAGTCCTGGGGGTACTTGTACCCAAAAACTATAGTTGTGTGCCTAGAGCCATATCATGTTTTCATGATACTCTCAGTCAAGCCATGTTCATTAGACTTCAGTCGGTCTTATGACTCAAGAAAACTCATGTAAAGGCAGTATCAGTTCAGTTTTACTCAGTACTCAGTAATCTATGTAATCTCAGTAATATTCCATCAATCTATGGAATTCAGTAAATCTCAGTATTAGTACAATTTAGTTCAATATTTAATTCAGACATCAGTAAACTCAGTAAGCAAACAAAACTCAGTAGCATTTAGTCAGTTAACAGAATTCAGTAGTATTTCGATAGTCATCGAAACTCAATAAACTCAGTCCATGTTCAGTTCAGTTAAACAGAACAATCAGTAACAGTTTAGTTAATTCTAGTATGAACTAGGAAATTAGTTTAGTATAACCAGTTCTGTGTTATTCAGTTGGGAGTAGGATTTAGCACCGAGCGAACCCAAGGATGGGAACTCACCTGCCAGTATAGGGTGTGATTCTAAGAAGCAGTCCTTGCATTCCAGAACTATGTAGCCAGCATAGGTTGAGACATCAATACCTGTCAGTTGAGGGTAGATGAGGTGGCTTAACCTATCAGATGAGGATTCCCACCGTTCTCATTAGAGTACCTGCCAGATGAGGGTCACTCACAACTTGTCCTTACTAGTGGCGCGGTATTGACACCCTTCAAATCAGGGCAGAGATTGGACCCCAGCTTAGATATTATAGCGTATTTGGGCATGTCGGTTAGATAACTACTTCCCACAGTTTCAGTATCAATCTCAGTAAAAGAACTCAGATAGTTCTTTAGGATATCAGGACTGTCAGATACAGTACGAAACTCAGCTAGTTCCATCAGATTTAGGACTGTCAGATATATTCATTCGTGCTATCAGTTATCAGAACTCATGTTATCAGAATTCAGTTATCATTCATGATATGTTATCAGTAAATACATGTCATCAGTATTCATACTCAGCAGTCATGCTATCACGAGCTCAGTTTCAGGACTATTATATACGATCAATCAAATCAGTTCTTCATAATTAGAACTATCTAAATCAATCATTTCTTTATCAATAATATAGTATCAATCTCCCAGTATTCAGTAATACAGTACAGTTCCTCACTTATTAGTGAATTACATATCAATATCAGTAAACTTAGTCATTCAGTATCTCAGCATCAGTAAACTCATGTTGTCAGTATTCAGACTCAGTAGCCAGTATCACCACGAGTTTAGTTGCAGTTATGTATGTATGTATATATATATATGTATGTATTCTCATGTTATATCAGTCAGCATTGTTCATGCAGATAAAACCCTTTGCATTTAGCCTACCTCGCTCGTATACTCAGTACATTCAGTCGTACTGACGCATTCGCGCTATGATATTTTATTTGACGCCATAGGTACAGAGGCACGAGTTTTAGAGCAGCAGTAGCATTGCAGATTTCAGCAGTCAGTGCTTCTCTTCATTCGAGGACAATATTACTATTACTTTACTACAGTATTTCAGATTAGTTTTTTAGTTCATGGAGTTAGTTGGAGACATGTTCCTTCAACTCCTTATTTAGTTCAGTTAGAGGCTTTCAGACTAGATGTCAGATTAGATGTTAAGACTTTAGTATTTATGTTTCTTTTTTGTATTTTTATACCATGTTTTTTAGATATGTATCAGTATTGAACCTTATGGCCTTATAGTTTATGTTTTCGAATATTTTATGAGATATTATGTGGTTTATAGGTACAGATATCAGTCATGGGTTAGCTTGTGGTCTGTCGGGGTCATGATAACCGTGTAGCATTTTGGTTCAAAAAATTAGGGCGTTACAACTATAGCCCACGATTTCGGGGTTGGGCCTGGGGTCCGGGCATGCTGTTGGCCAAAAATCAACTGAGGCATGCCAAGGAGGTTGGGGATCATCCCAGTGTTTTCCGTTTAATTTTTTATGGCTATTTGGGTGGACAAACGGGTGAAACAACGTGAACTGGTTGTTTTCGGGCTAAATCAGTGTGCTATAGCCCACAATTTTAGGGGTGGGCTTGGTGCTCAGTCATTCTGTAGGCCAAAATTCAATCGAGGCATGCTAGGGAGGTTGGTGATCATCCTAATGTGGTCTGTTTAATTTTTCGTGGCCATTTAGTTGGACAAACGGGTGAAACGGCACGAACGGTGCATTTTTGGGCCAAATTGGTATTCTATAGCCCACAATTTTGGGGGTGGGGGGTGGGCTGGGGTCCGGGCGTGCTGTGGGCCTAAAATCGATCATGGTGTGTTAGGGAGGTTGGGGATCATCCCAGTGTTGTTCGTTTAATTTTTCGTGGACATTTAAGTGGACAAACGGGGGAAATGACACGAACAGGGCATTTTCAAACCAAGTTAGTGTGCTATAGCCCATAGTTTCGGGGGTGGGCTCGGGGTCCGAGCGTGCTGTTAGTCAAAAATCAATCGGGGCATGCCAGGGAGGTTGGGGATCATTCCAGTGTGGTCCGTTTAATTTTTTGTGGCCATCTGGGTGGACAAACGGGCGAAACAGCACGAACGGGGCATTTTAGGGCCAAATTGGTGTGCTATAGACCACGATTTTAGGGGTGGGCCGAGGGTCCGAGAGTGCTGTGGGCCAAAAATTGATTGGGGCATGTCAGGGAAGTTGGGGATCGTCCTAGTGTGGTCCGTTTAATTTTTCCTGGCCATTTGGGCGGAAAAAGGGTGAAACGGCACGAACGGGTCATTTTCGAGCAAAATTAGTGTGCTATAGCCCACAATTTTGGGGGTAGGCCCGGGGTCTAGGCGTGCTATTGGCCGAAAATTGACCGGGGCATGTTAGGGAGATTGGAGATTGTTCCAGTATGGTCCATTTAATTTTTCGCGGCCATTTGGGTGGACAAACGGTAGAAACCGCATGAACATGGTATTTTCGGGCTAAATCGGTGTGCTATAGCCCACGTTTTTGGGGGTGGGCCTGGGGACCGGGCGTGCTGTGGGCCGAAAATCGATCGGGGTGTGCCAGGGAGGTTGGGGATCGTTCCAGTGTGGTCCGTTTAATTTTTCGTTGCCATTTGGGTAGACAAACAGGCAAAATGGCGTGAACTAGACATTTTCAGGCCAAATCGGTGTGTTATAGCCCACAGTTTTAAGGGTGGGCTTGGGGTCCGTGCTGTGGGCCAAAAATTGACTAGGGCATGCCAGGGTAGTTGGAGATAGTCCCAGTGTGGTCCGTTTAATTTTTTGTGGCCATTTTGATAGACAAAAGGGTGAAAGTATAGCCCACAGTTTTGGGGGTGGGCTTGAGGTCTGGGCGTTCTGTGACAAAAAATTGATCGGAGCATGCCAGGGAAGTTGGAGATTATCCCAGTATGGTCCATTTAATTTTTCGTAGCTATTTGGGTGGACGAACGGGCCAAATGGCACGAACGGGTCATTTTCAAGCCAAATCAGTGAATTATAGCCCACGATTTTAGGGGTCGGCTCGGGGTCTGGGCGTGTTGTGGGTCAAAAATCGACTGGGCGTGCCAGGGAGGTTGGGAATCGTCCCAGTTTGGTCCGTTTAATGTTTTGTGTCCATTTGGGTGGACAAACGGCGTGAATGGGTAGTTTTCGAGCTAAATCCATATGCTATAGCCCACGATTTCAGGGGTGGGCTCGGGGCCCGGGCATGCTGTGGGCCGAAAATCGATCGGGGCGTGCTAGGGAGGTTGGTGAATATCCTAGTGTGGTCCGTTTAATTTTTTGTGGCCATTTATGTGGACAAACGGGCGAAACGGCACGAACGGGGCATTTTTGGGTCAAATCGGTGTGCTATAGCCCATAGTTTTGAGGGTGGACCTGGGGTTCGGGTGTCCTGTGGGCCGAAAATCAATCGTGGCATGCCAGGGAGGTTAGGGATAGTCCCAGTGTTGTCCGTTTAATTTTTCGTAGCCATTTGGGTGGACAAACGGGCGAAACGACGTGAACAGGGCATTTTCAGGCTAAATCAGTGTGCTATAGCCCACGGTTTTGGGGGTGGGCCCAAGTTCCGGGAGTGCTGTAGCCCAAAAATCGACAAGGGCATGCCAGGGAGGTTGAGGATCGTCCAAGTATGGTCCGTTTAATTTTTTGTGGCTATTTGGGTGGACAAACGAGAGAAACGGCACGAACGGGGCATTTTTGAGCAAAATCGGTGTGTTGTAGCCCACGATTTTAGGGGTGGGTCCGGAATCCAGGTGTGATGTGGGCCAAAAATCAACTGGGGCATTCCAGGGAGGTTAGAGATCATCTCAGTGTGGTCCGTTTAATTTTTTGTGGCCATTTAGACGGATAAACAGGCGAAATAGCGCGAACGGGGCATTTTCGGGCCAAATTAATGTGCCATAGCCCTTTGAACTTGATTATGGCATCATTTTCACAATGTCTTAATTGTTTGCGTATTGCATGGCTGAACTTAGTTGATGTTAAAATCTTCTTATTTTCAAGAGAAGATGGAGAGAAACCGAAGAGAATCATCTGGCAATTGATGTTTGTCTGCGGAAAGACGTATGCTTAGTATCCGATAATGAGCTAATTCTTGATAGAGTTTGTCTCCTAGCTAAGAAATTATTCCGGTTTCAGGCTCCAGACAAGATCATTCAGGGAGGATGAAAGAGGTTGCGCGCCCTACTTGTACAGTACATGTAATATCTCAGGCCCATTGCTTAGTGAGATGTCTAAGGGTAATTTTGTCTTTTTGTTCAATAAGTAATTCCATGAAATTTAAGACATTTCTTTAATGTTAGTTTTATACGTACTTTTTTTATAGAACTATATTTTACCAGCCAAGTTGTATCAGTTACACACATTAATACAAGACCTTCTGTTTTCCTCCAAATCACACGATAAAAGTCTCCCTTTTTTCTTCATAAGTTTTTTTCAAAGCTTTCCAGCAACAGCCGACACCCCTTTTCTTTCATTAGTTTTATTAAGTTTCAGCATTCAGTATTCCTTTTCCTCCTCTGAATCACAACTTCTAAGAAACAAAAGAGAATTGGTTGGGAATCAAGTTCAAAATTTCTTCTTCCTATCTCAAACCCGTCAAACGTTTTGAGGTATGTATAACTATTGTTTCTCTGCAGCTTTCTTTTAAGTTTTACTTTTCCAATTCAGATTGTTCTTATCCCATAAAAAGAAAACTGATTGCTTAATAGTTTTTTTTAATCTGTGAGTGTTAGGCAAATTATCCTGCTTATAGTTTTTGAAATAAAAGAACTCCCCTGCTTAACCTGCTAGCTATTCGTGGTTTCCCGCACCAGTATATTGTGATCTTTAGCTCCACCTGGTGCTGCCGCGTCGTTTATTATTGTGCAGTTTATTCTTTGGCCAACAGAAACTTGGACTGTTAACGGGTAAATATCTAACTGATTTTGTTGCCAAAACATGTTAAAATCTACTCTAATTGCTTAGGTGTAAGCTAAAAATCTTAGCTGGAATAACCATAACCAATCCTTGACTCAATAGGTTCTGTGAAAGCTGTGAATTAGAACTTGATGGACTGTTTTTAGTAGCTTTAATATGGTCTCTGTTGGTGTTGTTTACTTACAGTAAAGATGTGAATCCTTAACTGTTGTGTTGCTTACCAGTAAGGTATGCGAATCCTTAATCATTGTGTTGCTTACCAGTAAGGTATGAACCATTTATTTAATTACTTCGTTGTGACAAGTCGATTGAAGTTATCTTAGCATCTGAACAGGAAGAATTACTCCTAAAAATAAGATTCCAATTTGCACCATAATGCTTATAAATATTATGAAAAGAAACCTTGTCATGAATTCATCACAAAATGTATCACAAATCTTCCAGAAAGCTTTAAAATGGCACCAAATGAAAACCTTATGAGTCCAGCATAATTGAATTCCCAACTTGAGGCCAAAAAGGGCTAAATTATGTACATGAGACTAAGAAGGCTAAATCACGAGCATGGGTCTAATATGGCTAACACTTTGAATATAAATACATAAGATAACCTCATGAGCATAAGGGAGTTAGTTAGTTGACCGTGAAGGCATAGGTTTAAACAACAAATGCTCGAAACTATGTCTGGCGACATATGATAGAGATTATTCTGTAAATCGGATGACTCTTTTTTTCAGGTGTCCCGAAAAGGGGCTAACCAGGATACTTGCTAGTAAATTATGTCATGTCACGTCTTATGCCCGGCAAGATATAGGAAGGCTTAGCTGATCGGGCCGAGATCAGATTCCATGCGCTCACATGGTGGTTTATGACGGTTCACTACTTTCTCCCACAAATAATCAAAGAAAATAAATTTATCTTAGTCAATTATAAGTTTAGTTTATATTCTTATTCCCTTCTGATTGTCTTCACTTACTTTTAATTTGAATTTTGTTGTCATTTATTGGCTCTTGCTATACTATCCTCTTGAAATGATTTTACATACTAATACATTTCAAGTATTGACCGCGTTTGGCGCTACATCGTTTCATGATGTAGGTTCTAGTGCTCAATTTCGCGGTCAGGCATCTCATTAGGATCTCTATCTTCATCTATTGGTGATCCTCTTTCCCACCAGGAGGCCGGACGAGATATGATGACTATTATTATATATTTTCTTTCCTTTCAGTATTGGTACTTATTAGAGGCTTCAAAGGCTAGCGTCGTTGTCAAGCAAACTATTGGTGTTGTTAGATATTATGCGGTGTTAATAAACTTGGGTGAAGTTTTATCTCTTGGAAAAAATTGTGATTGAATTCTATATTACTTTCGCTTTCTCCATTTGCATTAGAAGTATGCTCGGGTGATATGCCAGAACGTTCTCTCATATTAGCTATAGTATCGTGTGCGTGCCACGTCCATGGCCCTGGCCCGAGTCGTGGCAGTACATTTGCAGGTTAATGATCTTACCTTTAGCTATTTGAAATCTTGTAGAGCTTAATGACCACGGTTCACATTTTATATAAATTTGTTGTTCTGCAATGCAAATTGCAGGTTCAAGTTTCGAGCTCAGGTTCTGAGACTATAGAATGTGGGGTTTGCCAGCATCCGTTCCTCATTAGTTCGCACTACAGGTTTGATTGAATTTGTGATCAAGATGAATTGAGTTTAAGAAAAAAGGGTAGATTATGGAGCTGTCTTATATACAAGCTAAGGGTGTGATGGGTTGGCTAAATTTAAACATACCAAAATGGACTTGAGTTAATGATTCACCCAGAAGTTACTTGGATTGAAATGATCTAAGTTAAAATGGGTCAGAAATCAATTTTCTGATTCTTATCAAGTTGTATTTTCTGGGGTTTGTTTTCGTATTACTTGTTAAAGTACCTAATAAAACATTTTATCTCTTTATTATGATTACATAAAACATATCAAACGAACTAATATAAAAATATTTTGATAATATTTCTCATGGTTTATTTGAGCTTCATAATCAGGCAAATTTTTAAATTGTTGAATTGAACTGACTCAAAATGGAATGAATTGATAAACTTGAATGGGTTGGACTGATTTATTGTAATGGACTACTTTCTCCACCCCTAGTTACATATATCAACACGTAATGAAATTTTATACTATTATATCACTTTTACTTGATTTCTTGCTTTATTAATTTTGTGATTGTGGATTTGTTGTAGGATTTGAACTAGTTGAGAGAGGGTGTTGTGACACAGGAATAATGGAGGTGACAATATTATGCAACAAAATTCCGTAAAACATGTGAAAGTGATACAAAATAGTAAAATTTAAGTAAATGCCGACTAGTTTACTCATATTTATATGTCTCTAGATTCCAGAACTACGTGGCCAGTGTAGGATATGAGGGGTCACCTGTTAGTTTAGGCTCGGCTTCCTCTCAGGGGTCACCAGTCAGTTTAGGCTTGACACCCTGGTCCTTCGGGACAACAGATTAGTGGATCCACATAGCCATGTGTTAGTACCCGCGGCAAGGTACTGACACCCTTCCAACTGGGGTTACAGGTTGGACCCCAATTAGCTCAGATTGGGGCATGTCAGTTACATCATAGCTCCCACATTTTCAGTCAGTACTCAATTTATACAAGTTCAAGTTTGCTTGACCAAGATAATCAGATTTTCAGTTATTGAGTTACTCAGATTATTTTAGCAAATGCTTTACTTGGTCTTGCATTCTCAGTTTTACATGTTCATGTTTTCATGCTCAATATCCATACATGATACTCAGTTCAGTTTTGCGACATGTTCAGCTTTATATGAGATTCACATACAATATTCATGTTTTACCGTTTCCCAACTTACAGAATTTTTTTTAGCTCATGATTTATAAATCTCACTATGACTTACAGTTTTCACGTATAGCCATGTTTTAAATGTATGTTTCAACAAATAACTTATATCCTCAGTTTAAAGCACATTTTAAATATTTTCATGATTTAGTACATGTCTTCATATACTCACTACATTCCAAAGTACTGATCCACATATATGTCTATGTGCTACATTGTCTCATAATGTAGGTGCCAGTTGTAGCCCACACATCATAATCAGACAGTTTGCAGCTTCCAGCCAGCAGTTGATGAGTTCTCTTGTTTCAGGAACTCCAGTCAGTTGTAGTTCATGTACTATATTGTTATTATTCATATGTATTGATTGGTGGTAGTTGGAGGCATGTCTTAACTATCTATAGTCAGTATAGTAGAGGCCTCATAGATAGTCAGTCAGAGTCATTACATGTAATTCAATTTTTTTTCAGTTTTATTATGTTGTAAACTTTATCAGTATTACATTAATTTAGACTTTCTCGTGATCATGTTTCCGCTCAGTAAATTTAATTTTTTTACAATTTAAATCGGTTGCTCAAGTTGTATGGCAGATCATGAGTTATCTTGGAATCACTTGTGGTTCTAAGCACCATGTTAAGACTAAGGGTAATCTCGGGTTGTGAAAAACTTGGTATCAGAGCACAAGGTTCAAGTGTCTTAGGGTGTCTATGAAGTCGTGTCTAGTAGAGTCTTGCGGAACGATACTGAGAAGTCTATACTTTTCTTCGAGAGGCTACCAAGCATTTAAGAAATTTTTCCTTTCTTTCATGTCTCAGATCGTGCAGTACAAGTGTTCTTTAAGGAACTTGTGCAGATTTTTATGTTAATCTATTTATGTCAACTCTGCCTCATTATCGAGGAATAGAAGTAGTCATGCTTAAATTTCTACTAATAGAGTTTTCTCAGACAGTCCCTATAGACAATTATGAGATTGTATGTGGGATTAAAAAGATCCCATCGGTGCCCTTATGTTCTAAACTTTGAAAGTGTTCATTCTTATTCATGAAAATCATGCATTGAACTGAAAGATGTGCTCTCAGAATCCTATAACAGCATATGATCTAGAGTTAGAAGCATGAACCTAGAAGTTTAACAACAGTGAAGTGGGATAGTGTTTGTCTGGATGTAGTAGATTTTGTATCCATGTGGATAGTTGTCTGAAAAGTGAACCAGTAGGCTTGAAACAGTGTATGCAAAAATTTAAGTTTATTGATTTGAAACTAAGTATGATGATGTGTGTATGATTTAAAGGTGTACCCAAGGTGATATGGGATTGTATTATTTCTATGTTTTAACGGTGTGTGTGCTTAGATAGTACCCTTGAGTTTCTAAGTGTGAATGAGGCTAGTTAGGTATTTTGTTTTCATGGTAATTCTCATGGTTTAAGGAAAAATATAAGTTTAGAGATGTGGTATTAGCAGGATATGAAGGGAAAATGGTAGATTATGTATTTAGTGAGGCAAGTATGTTGTCCAGAAGGGTGTAAGTATGTGATGATGATTCCTGAAGCTAAAGAAGTTAAGGATAGTATGTGCTAAGGGAGTGTTCTGGAATGAAGTTCGTATAGTTCATGAAAAGTTTGGGAATACCCCTTTAAAGTGTTAGAATCTATGTTTGAATCTTGAAAGATTGAGCTAATAGAAAGAAGAGTTGAAATTCTAGATGGTGTAAAGTCAAGGTATAGTAATACTCATGAAGATTCTAAGTTAGTAAGTGTTCAAGTCACTAATCATGACTTAAATATAAGGGAGAGATGATAGAATAAGGAACTAATTCAGGCTCTCAGATTCTAGTAGTGATGCCAGTGTATTGTAGAACATTAGTAAGGGAGGAAGATGCTAGACCCATACTTATCTCAGTGCGAATTTTGTACTACAGTCATCACGATATCTACTCATGCCTTACAAGTCAGCTCCATGATCATAACTCATATTCATGCCTTTTCCATAAAAATCATATACATTTTCAGTTCCTTGTATGAGGAGTTTTAGTTCACTTACCAGTACGAATCATATTCCATGAATTTATGAACTCCGAACTTAGGTCATGCATCTCATGACTCATGTACTCATGCTTTACGGTATGCTCAATTTTCATAACTCATGGTGCAATCTTAATGACCTGTAAAAGTCAGATTATGTCACGTGTGTCCTCAGTTTTGATCTCTTTAATGAATTCGTGCTTTTGATACTCTATTCCTCAGGCCTCAGTTAAGTGTCAAAGTTATGCATAATTTTTTTCATGCTTCAGGTCCTCATGATCTAACCTTTCAGTGACATCTTCTTAATATTAAAATAGTGGTGATAAAAAATTTATGATCAATGGTTTAGTGGTCGAGAGTAAATGTTTCTTGTTGAGGAAAGATTGTTGCATGCTTGTTTTATATAAGGCTACAAGGTTGAAGGAAGATTGAGGTTAAGCTTTTATATATGCTATGGTTAGTTGAGAATTCTATGTGTTTCTTCTTGGGGATAGTGTATGGAAGTTTTTATTGACAATAGGTGTTAGAGAATGCGGTAAAATTTCAGAGTGGGTTGATTGACCAAAAGTTTATATGTGGCTATAATAATAGGCTTAAATTTCATGATGGTATATAAGTGGATGGGTGCATTGTGCGGTGTGAATTTCTAGTAAGAGGTTTAATTTAGTTGTTGAAGTGGTAACAAGAATCATTCTTGAGATAAAAGATGTGAAACACACATGGGGTATCAAATTCATGGTTTAGACTAGTAATAGGGTGTTATATGTTGCACTTTGTAATTTTGAGCTAGTCTTGAACATGGCGAGAGTGTGTGGTTCAACTCAGACTTTGGCTAGCGTAGTCATATGTTCCCATGTAAGAATTATAAGTTGCAATCAAATGAGCATGGTATTTAATGGGAAAAGTATAGTTGAGGGAGTGTTTGAGAAGTGTGGCTAAGCTCAAAAGTTAGTAGTTGCATTGCCTAAGGCCTAGTAATTCTATCCTAACGTATGATTTATATGTCTATATTCCATGTTATGGAGTTGTATCAATGTTGTGATTCCTTATTCAGATGTCTTATTTAGATCATGCTTAGAATTTCCTAGAAAGAGTGTTGAAGAAATACTCTATTTGAGTATAAGCAGTCAGTATGATCCAGTCCATGTAGCCTCCAATCCAGTTTAGCAATCAAGCAGATAAGGTCCTATAGATTTCCAACTTTCCATATTGTCTTACTACCCAAAGTTTCATGAGTATGGATATTCCATGAAGTAAAATATTCGCATCTATGACTCCTTTCCTTAAGTCGTATACACAACATACGAGTAGTATGTTGTAGTCATATCCAAGACAGTACGAAATGGTTGACATTCTGTTTTAGGTATGACTCGACCATTAGAGTCATATATATATATATATATATATATAAAGTCCTCAAATAGCTTCTATCTCATGAACAAGTCAAAATATTCCTTATAGATTAAATTCTTGAGATGTATATAACTATAGTCATCTTCAAATGAGAATAACTTCTGTTCTACTAAGAATTTTTTATCTAAAGACCCACCAAAAGATAGATAATTGAATTACCTTTCCAACAATACTAATTTTTCCTTAATCCGATATCGGGGTGGAAAGTTATGGCCAAATTACTAAAGCACTGTCAAAGATGCCAGTGGATACGACTCCTGATGCCGACTCGTAAGCAAACCATACGAGTCGTCATCAGGAGTCATGCCCACAACAGTAGGGGTCAAAATATGGGTTCCTGGTGATGAATCAAGGTACGACTCTTACCCAGAACATATGAGTTGTATCCAAATACGTCGGGACGGCTTCCAAATGATTTCCAGAAGGTTTCTAAGGTTTTTTTGGTCTTTTCTCTTCTTTAAACTCCCAACCCACGACTTAAAAGCATAAAGAGGCATTATTTTTCCCACTTTTCAATCAATTGACAATATATTCTCTCCTCCCATCTTCAAGAACATCAAGATTAGGGTTCCTCACCCAAAATTCATCCTTCAAGTCCCAAGATTTAAATTTTCTTCACAAGTTAAGAAACTTCAGGTATGTGGAGTATTCATCAATAGGTCTCTTTTACCTACTGAGCCCAAAAACCCTCTTGTAGTTTTAGAAGTATAAATTTTATTCTATTTTTTGGAATTATTTTTATAATTTATGAACCAAATCCATGAACTTCTTATAAATCAAATTCAAGTCATGTCAATATGTGTTCCCATGTTATACAAGTCACTTTATGTTTGGATTTCAATTTTTCTTGTCTTAATCCCTTACATTCTTGATAAATCCTCAAGTTTTGAATCAAGCCATGTAAATATGTTGTTTTTCCAATGTTTAACACACCTTCATATTCAAATTCATGTATTCTAACAATTATTGAAATTTACTATCTTTTGGGTTTCTAAATTATGACTTCGTACTATTGTTCAATTGTTGTTATCGTACTTTAGAAATCATTCAGTGCTAGCGGGTTATGAACACTCGATATGTATGTATCTTTGCATGATTTTCGTTTCCAAGAAATAAATCAGTCAGACTATGATTTTTAGTACTACATTCAGAATATTATATTCATGCTGAGCATTTACAAGTACCGTACTGTGTCATGTTAAACAACCTAATAATACCAGTGTCAGTTCAGTTGGGAGTAGGATTTAGCACCGAGCGAATACAGGGATGACGAAACCTCCGTCAGTTTAGGCAGAGTCGTTAGTATTAGTCCCTAAATCCTAGAACTACGTAGCCACTATAGGATATGAGGAGTCGCCCTTCAGTTTAGGTTTGACTTTCTCTCAGGGGTCACCCATCAGTTTAGGCTTGACACCCTGGTCTTTCGGGACAACAGATTAGTGGATCCGCACAGCCATGTGTTAGTACCCGTGGCAAGGTACTGACACCCTTCCAACTGGGGTTACAGGTTGGACCCCAACTAGCTCAGATTGGGAAATGTCGGTTACATGATAGCTCTCATAGTTTCAGTCAGTACACAGTTTATACAAGTTCAAGTTTGCTTGACTAAGATAATCAGATTTTCAGTTATTGAGTTATTTAGATTATTTTAGCACATGCTTTAATTGGTCTTGCATTTTCAGTTTTACATGTTCATGTTTTCATGCTCAGTATCCATACATGATGCTTAGTTCAGTTTTATAGCATGTTCAGCTTTATATGAGATTCATAAATAGTATTCATGTTTTACCATTTTCTAACTTACAGAATTATTTTTAGCTCGTGATTTATAAATCTCAGTATGACTTATAGCTTTCACATATAACCATGTTCAAAATATATGTTTCAGCAAATAACTTATATCCTCAGTTTAAAGCATGTTTTAAATATTTCCATGATTTAGTGCATGTCTTCATATACTCAGTACATTCCAAAGTACTGATCCACATATATGTCTATGTGCTATATTGTCTCATAATGTAGGTACCAGTTGTAGCCCACATATCATAATCAGACAGTTTGCATCTTTCAGCCAGCAGGTGATGAGTTCTCTTATTTCGGGGACTCCAGTCAGTTGTAGTTCATGTACTATATTGTTATTATTCATATGTATTGATTAGTAGTAGTTGGAGGCATGTCCCAACTATCTACAGTCAGTATAGTAGAGACTTCATAGCTAGTCAGTCAGAGTCATTATATTTAATTCAATTTTCATTCTTCAATTTTATCATATTGTAAACTTTATCAGTATTACATTAATTCAGACTTTCTCATGATCATGTTTTCGCTCAATAAATTTAGTTTTTTTAAATTTAAATAGGTTGCTCAAGCAGTATGGCAGATCATGGGTTAACTTAGAATCACTTGTGGTTCCAAGAACCGTGTTATGACTAGGGGGTAGTCTCGGATCGTGACACTTACAATACACAATCAAACTCTGAAAAGGAGTGAAAGAACACACATGTTACATGGTAACATAAAACTACCTTAATTTAAACTGGAAGCTACAATTTGTTAAGATTATTCATAGAAAATAATAGCAAACCAGAAAAAAGGTCTCCACTAAATGATTGACAGAAAGCTACTATATATTGTACCAAGAGAAGATATTGCGTGAACACTTATAAGATGTACCTACAATAATATCTTTTGATATGTCAATCAGCTTAGTTGACTGTAACCTGTATTGGTAGTTAACATTTGCAAAATCTTTAATTCTGCTATCGATGTTGTTAAATTGACATACTGGTAACATCAGATCAAAAACCAAATCATGCCACATCTCATAATAGTTATCAAACAAGTTTTGATCACATAAGCAAGCCACCTGAAGATTATTCTTATTTGGCTTTCCAAGTAAATTGTGACGTTATTGGAGGAAACACTCAAAACTCGTACACTTGACCAATCGATATGGAGACAAAGAGTGATACAATGCAGACTCACCAAAGGGTGGGGAATTGGCACACAACGAGAGACAAGGTACATTTTGAAGTCAATCATATTATACTTATATATATAAGTGAGGATACCAAGTTTTGGTAGGATACCAAGTTTTGGTAGTCCTCACAAAACTTTTTATCCATTCACGTTGCTCCATATGGCTCTTTCTTTTGTTTTTTTTTTTTTTAAATTTTTTCCTTTACAATCATTTCTTTCTTTTGTCTTTTCCTTAATTTATTTGACACTCAATTCTTTTTCTTTTCTTTTCTTTTTTTTTAAAAATTTTTTTTTTTCTTTTAAGTATATTTTTACATGAATATTTATGAATGTTGTATATTGAGTCTTTAATATTGCACTTCTTCCATTTTAATGAAAGTTTTTAAATTTTGTGATTTTAAATTAAAAATATGCTCCTTCTATCCCATATTAGTTGTCCATTTTCTTCATCGCATGCCCTTACATAATCATAAATAAGAAGAGTAGTTTTACAAATTTTAAAAAAAAAATTATGAATTTGCATACACTTCAAAAAGAATTTCAATTTTAAGAGTAAAATAGAAAAATTCAATTAATTCTATTTTGTTTTGAAAATTGACAAATAATTTGGACTATTATTATTGATAATGTGGACAACTAATATGAGATGAATGAAGTATGTAGTTTTAAAATCTTGTGCTCTTAGACTTGTCATGTAGAATGTTAAAATTAAAAAACTTACAAAATATAGAAAAAATCTTTTTTTGAGACATACCAAAAAAGAAGTAAGATATTTAAATTGAGATAAACGAATAGTAAATTTTTTATGGATTTTTTATAACTCTGTACTTTCTCTAATCTATATTATATTTTATTTTTAATGTTTATACTTAAATTATAATGAATATGTTTTATATAATGATGATGGTCTTAATAATTTTTTTAAAATCAAAATTAAGACAACTGAATTTTTACATAACCAAAAACTTATAGTAAATTGGTACTATTTAATTAAGGTAACGTAATGAAGATTACTTATTATTTATGGAGGAAAATAATTTTGTAAGGAGTATGTCAAAACTAAAAAAACTATAACTATGAATAAAAAAACCAATTAAATTACTCTTTGTATTTTTTTATTGAACATTTTTGGCAAATTTAGTAATAATGAAAATTTATGAACAATTAATTTTGATCTGTCATTAGATTTTATTAATTATACAGTAAAAGAATATAATACAAATAATTTATTTTTAATTAAAGCATTATTATTTTTATATTTAGAGCTTGGGCCGGGCTTAGCATGGGACACGAATAACTAGTATTGGTTATAAGTGGCAACTTAACCACAATTCAAACAAATACCACAACTTCCTGCCAATGTGACAATTGTTGATCTCCAGAAATAATTTTTCCGGGGCCATCTCTTTTGTTTGTGACAATTTTGATTCCTTAGGATATCTTGACCTCTCAGATAATGTGTTATCTGGAGAGCTTATAAGCCCCTTAACAATCCAAGATTTCTTGACACCGTAGTCTTTCATTACCCAAAACTTATAAGCCCCCTCTAACTCACAAACATAAGTAGAATAAACACACAATATTTCATTCAATACTACTCGAGCTTGACTTCAAAATAAATATTCGCCACAAATCTGTCACTGCATGGACTAGCCAAATTTGTCACTGCAGGGACTGGTTGCATAAATATAAACAAGAGCTCTAACAAAAAAAAAAATAACAACTCTTACAGCTAATTAGTTCACTGCATTAGCTAATGCAGAAACTACCACACGTGTAGCTAATGCAGAAACTACTCTTATAGCAAATTGAACATTTTGACATTTACAAGAATCAACTGATGCAAAGATAACATTTGGTAAGGTTTAGGTAAAAGAGACAAAGATTTAGTACAGTTAACGTGTTATATTATCAGTCTTCATCAGTGGGTAGCGAAACTCATCGATCCTCCAGTATGCAGCGAGCCACCCATTTCAGAGGCTCGATTTATCTTTGCTCGTTCCCTCCTCGCCTTATATGCAGGAGTATCCCATATTTTCAAGAACTTGACCCACGCATCATTTGTCAGCCAACCAGGTTTTTGCAATTTCCTCCGGGCCTTATACAAGTGTTCTTTGATCCGTAGAGCTGCTTTCAACTTGAAAATGACTTGTATTTTATTTTTATGACAAGACTTTCATGCACACTTTGACTGCAAAATAGTTTAATATAAAGTCATGAAATGAGTTGATGGATACACAGGTAAATTCACTATTGATAGCATAATGAAATGGTAAATTCTTTAAATTCTGATTATACCATAAACTGATTCCACATAAGAATTCTGACTTCTTGTCGAATCTCATTCCAATTATCCCACGGCTCCGTGAAAAATGATTTAATTACTTCTATAACATATGTCTGTGGCTATATGCGGGAATGAACCTGCAATAAAATTATATTAAATCATCTCAGCTTTCGAAAATTTTAAAAATTAAGAAAAATTATATATATTTATATAATTTCAGTTTTTTGATTTATTTGAATTTTTTGTTTGAAAATAAAAAATCAAACCGTTTAACTGAATTTCAAAAATTTGAAATCGAAACCGATCCAAAATATCAAAAAACCAAAATCAAAATTAAATTTCGATTTGTTTTTTCAATTTTTTCGGTTTGAACCAAAATATGCCAACCCTATATAGAAGTTCTAAATTTTTGACTTTAAGAGTTAAAAGTGGGTTGGAACCATTTTTACCCGATTTGTATTTGATCAAATTCATATTTACCCATATATTATATGAGTGGATTGTAATCCAATCCATTTAAGCTAAATCAATATTCAATCCATCCAAATCCGATCTGATCTGCCCATTTACCAGCCACTACCCGAGACTATTATACCTTATATCTTATACTTCACACCAAATGATCCCTAATACTCTTAGTGAAGGAAGCTCGTAATTAGTAAGGTTGCCTCCATGTGACCAGAAGTTCACGAGTTCAAGCTATGAAAACCTCTTGTAAAAATTAAATCTCGAATAAGACTGCATACATTAGATCTTTGTGGTCCGCCCCTTCTCCAAAACTCCGCACGTAATGAAAGTTAATTACTGCACCAAATCGTCTTTTCTTTTTTAAAATAGTATGTAACAGTCTTATTAATTTATGCTGGTTTGTACATTCATGAATAATATGTGTTTATTTAAGCCATTTTTCAAAAAGATTAGGTAAAAATTGAACCAGCTGAAGTCTTTTTAACTTTATAAAAATAGATATTTTAACCAATAATTAATTTTAATATAGGCTTTGACATTCGATTGTCAAATTTGTAACTTTCTTACCACCTTCATTTAAAAAATTAGTAACCAATCATTTTTTATTCCTTCAAATCTTTTATTGAGGGGCTTTATGTTTGATCCGCTTTCATTGGATCTAGAAATTTTGTTCACTCATAGCTTGTTAACAATCAGTCGATGTTTTGATATTCGTATTAGAGTTTTGATTAATTTAAATTTTTCTTACGTAAGACCATTAAAGGATGCTCGCTCTCTGCCAAAAATTTGTTTTCCCAATTCATAGCTTGAATAAAAAATCTGTAATTAAGAATAAAGAGATTATGTCCATTTAGTCCACCGTAATCTCTAATGGAGAAAATTGAATTGGTGTAGACCCGACATGAATCAGAATGATAACATTCTATGTGTATCTTCCTTCTTATTTCTTTGGCCAAACACATCGTCAGACCATTAAATTTGACACAAACTTTCACTTTGATACCTCAAGTAGACGTTGTTCATTTTAAGCATCTTATGTAAGCTTTCCTTGTGTCATTTTGGCACGGACATGGCAAAGTGAGTGTGACACACACACCTTAAACGCGTGAGGAGACTTTTTTTTAGTAAAACTTTTTTTTGCTTCATTTTCTTCACTCCTTCTTCCTCCATCTTCATCTACCAAATTCACAATTTGAAATAAATAATTAAAGACTTGGAAACAATTTTTAAGGTAAAATATTGAAATTTTAAATATGTGTGCCCTGAATTGATTCCTCTGTTATTAATGGATGTTCATTTGTTGAATGAATTTTGGTGGAGTGACGGCAGTGGAAAGTTTTTTGACGAGGGTGAAGATGGTGGCTTGAACAACACCTCCTTTAACCTATCAGAAAAGCACCTTACGCCCACTCTTTTTCTCCTCCATTATCACCATTGAATATTTCTCCATAACTAACACCACCTCAACCTCCATTAACAACCACCGGCCAAGCTCCTCCACCGACAAACCATCAGTAATCCATCACCAAAACAGACCTGACCTTCAACTCCATTAACACACTCAGTAATTGACCACCACAATCTTGCCGACGAAACATCCTTCACAAGCCTCGAGCTACTGTCTTTTAAAAATATTTAAATAAATAGATTTTTTTTCACAATATAGTAATTATTTTTTATATATATGCCACATGTCTTAATTTAATTCTCTACTTTGACACATTATCGGCGTGTGTATTGCACATACCATATATATTTAATTGATTATTAAAAAAGTATCAAATGACACATCAGTGCCTTACATGAGATATCTAGAAAGAACAATGACTAATTGAGATGTCAAAGTGAAAGTTAGTGTCAAATTTAGAGGGGCGTGAATGTCTTTGACGTATTCCTTTTCTTTTTTGATAAAAAATTGTCTTGTGTTTACATAAACCAATAGATGTATAATATATGTTTTGAATATATATAATTATCATGTAACCATGATTATATATTTATTTTCACTTTATTAAACCACTTATTTACGATAAATTACACTAATGATTTAAAATATTTTTAAATAAATTGAGACAACTGTAGTCAAAACAAAAAACGTTACTACTTGAATATTTACACCTTAACACGAAATAAAATGGGACTAGTCCGTACCCAACATTGTCATTTGTAATAATTAGTATTAGTACCCGCGAGATGCGCGGTCGATATTAAATGAAATTAATTATAAAAATTATTATCTTAGTAATTTTATATAATAAAAAATTTATTCAATATCATTCACATATTTGAAATTAATAAAGTTATGCAATACGAAAAATAACTATTAAAATATTGAACTTAATATCATTAATTACATAAAACTTAAACATTTCTTTTCCAAAGTTAGTATCCGCGTGGAAAGAATATTATATTTTAATAGAATTATTTGAGAATATTAGATAATACTGTGATCTATATTGATTTATTTTGTAAAAAAAATCATATAATTACAAAAGAAAATGCATATTTAACATAATTATTATTAGTTAAGTGACTTACTTCTAAATTTGGTTAGAAAAACAAAGAACTAACGAAAAATATGTTTTAGAGTTATGCACATGAGGCTTCTATAAAATTTTAACTTGAAATTTAAATTCTTTTATATTAAATATTTTAATTTGTACCCTCTGTAGAAACCTAATTTTATCCCTCCCCGATATCACTTCTACTAATTTTTACCTTATCCTACCGTGTGCCCTCGGCCATGTAATAATCCCTCCACAAAATGACAAAAATAACAAACCCCTAGCTAATTTTATCTTATCCTAACAACCTATCCAATCAAAATAAACCACATCACACCCTACCCATACCTCCTACCTCACTACCCCACCTACCCTACCCCACTACCACACGCCATACACACTTACACAGTACAGTATACTCACAAAAAAAGAAAACCCAGCAGGGGATTCCATACAGAGAATATAGATACACACATCATCATCATCATAGAAAAAAGAAAAACTCTCCATTTTTAGTTTTAATTTTCTGCTCAGGAGACACATAAATACATATACAAAAAAAATCACACACAGAGGAGAATCGGAGAGCTGAGAGAGAGAGAGAGAGAGAAAGAGAAGAGATCAAGAGGGAGACGGTAGGTTCGAGCTTCTCCAGCGAGCTTGTCGCCGGACCATACCGTTTCTTAGTCGTTTCTGATTCTACCAGCTCAAAGTTTCACATACACGCGTCAGTGATAAAAAAAGAGAATGTTTAGGAGGGAGAGATCCAAATGATTCGAGTCAGATTTTAGACTGTTTGGGGTCGGATTTTGATTTCTTTGGGTTAGCTTCGGTTCATTTGGGTTTGATTTTGGTCGATTCGGGTCATATTTCGAACTGTTTAGGGTTGGATTTCGATTACCTCAAGCGGATCCCGTCTATTTTGTTTTGCATTCTATGTGTTGAATATTCTCAGTTCGATTATTATTTTTGATACCGAGTTGGTTTGTTGTTGGAGTTCCCGTTCGGAGGTTTCGATCTCGGATTTCTTTATTATCGACAAGGAAAAGTTTCATTAAGGTCCATTTCTTCTCCCAATCTTTACTTTATTTTTATTCCTTATTGATGTTGTGGGTGTGGATGATTCATGTGTTGTGTGCTTAGTTCGAATCTTCATTGGTTGTTTGTGTCAATGTTGGTTTCGTATTTTGAGATGTGAATGGATATTAGAAGCATGCACTAATCATGTGGTTAAAAATGGGTTTGGGGGTGAGAATCGGAAACTTGATATAATTGGCGATTTTAGTTAGTTTGATTTCATTGTTCGTATAACTTGAAATGAACGTTAATTGAATTCGATAGTATCATGGTATGCCGAGTAGTTTAGGCAAATGTTTAGAATCAGTGGCTGTGGTTGACTATTGGAAATTCCGTGGAATGTTTGAAATTTTGTTGAATAGTTTGATCTTCTTGCACTAAAAAATATATTCATTTGGCCGAGGAATGCCTCAAGGAATCTGTATTGATTTATCCGTGGAATGCCTCAAAATATCTTGTACTTGGAAGATGTTCATGATCAAGGCCCAAAATATCGGGTGGAGAAGGCCATGAATCATAGTTTAGGATTAGCCTAGAATAGAGTAGGATTTACATTTCCGCATTTTTCTAATTTTAGGACTGTATAATTGGACTGAACACTATATTTTTGGACTTGTTTTATTTTGTTTGTTTGATTGATTGTTTTGTGTTGGTTTATACATTTGTAATGTCAAATTAGCCGATATGATTCACCGAGCGACTGTGGTCGAACCACGGGATCGAGGGGTGCCTAACACCTTCCCCTCAGTCAACAGAATTCCTTAGTCGGAATCTCTGTTCGTGGATCAGTTTTATAGAGTCAAAACTATTTTGAAAAATGATATCCCAGGGTGACTTGACACACCCGATTTATGCTAAGTGGCGACTCTGAGTTTTGAATAAAAGGTCTTTTTCAAAATAAATTTTCATCTTTTATCACTTTGATAATAAAACTCTTTCGAACTTAAAATAAAATCAATCTCTTTTTTGGGAGTTAAAATAAAGGGGTGTGGAGGGCGCGAATTTCGGCAGAGGATTAGGGCCAGTTTGGGTCGCTAGTGTAGGAAATTACTTGGTGGGGGTTTTATTCCTGTTATGATTCCGTCTTCCGTGTTCCATGTTTTATTACGAATCTGTGTGCTTTCTTCTGTTTTTCTCTGTTTTATATTACTTATGGGTGCCGTATTTATGTTATGTAATCTGCTTCTGTGCTTTACTATGTGTTTGTGTGGTATCTCGTGTCTTGAGCTGGGGGTCTATCGAAAACAGCCTTTCTACTTCATCAGAGGTAGAGGTATGGACTGCGTACATCTTAACCCCCCCCAGACCCCACTAGGTGGGAATACACTGGGTTTGTTGTTGTTGTTGTTGTTGTAAAATAAAGGGGTGTGACAGCTCTGGCGACTTCGCTAGGGAACTTTTCAGAATTCGAGCTTATTTTGGAGTTATATCGGCATAGTTTTGACATTATGAATGTATAGACATTGTTTGTGTTATTGTTTGTATTTGTTTATCATTGTGGATTGTTTACGTGCTACATGTTGACAGTTTTTCTCTTATGTGTTACCGCTTTATATCTGACATCATTTGTATAACCCGAGTCAATTCTTTCTGCAACAAGTTCTGTAGTACACGTTGTGTACATGACCTATAGTCGAGTCACCCTTATTTTTAGGAGGGGGAGCCGTCGGCTAGTATGGAGTGAGTGGAAAGCTAGCACAGCCACTATCGATCATACGCTCCCCTGAACAACCTTGTTAGTAAACCACAGCGTAGTTCAGCCTTTAGGTCATGCTTATTTGCATTATATTGAGATCTAGCGGGACCCACGTGGCCCTTTGTAGGAGACACACCTCTGAAGCATCCCTACGTGCTAAATGTTGCATCTTTAAGGGTAACGAGGTCATTTGACAGACTGATTTGGGCAAAAGCACGAGTTAGAAGCAAAGTGTGTAGGCAAGAAATTGTTGGACAAAAAAAAGAAGGAAAAAAAAAAGTGAAAAAAAGAAATTTTTGGTAGTGTTTAGGGTTCTTTATGGCTTTTGTTTTTCACATTTAAAAAAAGAAATGTGTTTTATTTTTTACTTTTGCACTAATTTTCAAAAAAATAAAAAATGTTAAAAAGACTTTTGTTTTATTTCTTTAGTAAGTATTCACAATTCGAAAACTCCAAAAATATTTTTTTCCTTTCTATAGGAGCTTTGTACATTTTTATATAACGAAAATATCAAAAAGATTTTTCTTTCATAATTGTTGGTGTTAGTTTCTAATTAAAAATCCAAAAAAAAGATTTTATTCGTCTGTCTTTAGTTGTGTCTCTCAATTCAGGGTTTAGTTTATCATTTAATCCTTAATTTTCCAAGATGGACAAACTACGGGTACCTGATTCTCGTCCTTCGGGGCGGGATATGTAGGCAACCCTCGGTGGGTTTGGTAAATTATATTTTGGTCACTATTTTAGTCCTAGCTTGGGGTCTCCCCCTTTTTAGTCTGGTCTAGAGTCGTCGGTTAATCTTGGCCAAGTAGGCTGACCGCACTTAGTGGTACCATTTATTTTAATCTGAGTCTAAAGTGGTTTTTTTCTTCATGATAACCTGTCCGTGTCAAAATCCCGAGGGTCTGGAACTTCTTCCCTTTTATCAATTGTTAAATCATAAGACTTGTGTTTTGTTACAGGATGGATCTGCCTCCAAGGTCTAAAGTCCTAATGGTTTCTAAAGTGCCCAAAAAGTTAATCAAGTGGTGGGACACATTCAACTAATTTGAAAGGCATGAGTTATCAAAGAAGCTAGGCACTCTCACTTCTCTCTTGTCTATCATACCCCATCCAAACTTGATCCAGGCTGCATTGACTTTTTGGTATCCAACTTGTCTGGTTTTTAGGTTTGGAAGTTGTGAAATGACACCTACCCTGGCGAAGATATCTGGTTTATTTAAATTGCCCTACATTAAAAAGATGATGATTCGAGCTCGGTGTCATTGTCCCAATAGGTTTCTCCACTATTATGGGTTGAAAGTTAATGACCATCTGGGTTGTCTTAACCAATATTGGATCTCTTTCGATTACTTTTATGCTCGGTTTGGCCTCCTAGACGGTTTTGATTGTTTTTGGGATGAATTGTATACAACTAAGAAGAATTGGGAGAAACATCGCCTTGAAGTCTTCGCCTTTTTTTGTTAGGCCCTTTGGTATTCCCCTTGGAAGATAGGCGTATTAATACTCGGTTGCAATCTATAGCGATGGCCTTATTTAACAAAGGCAAGGGAGACAAGGTCACTATTTTGCCTCTGATCTTAGTGGAAATATACAAAGCTTTAACCGAGATAAAAGGGGGTATACAATTTTTTTAGGGGAGCAACCTAGTGTTACAAGTATGGATGATGGAGCATTTGCATGCCTCTTCTTTTCTTAAATTTGATATGATTAACCGTTGTCTGCCTAGTCGAGTGGAAACTATAGAACATAGAAAGGGTTTTGCTAAATTCTCATTACCTATAGAAGTCGACGCTTGGGTTGAGTTTCTTGAATCAAGAACAGATAGCAATGTCTTGTAGACCTATCTATGGTTCCGACCGAAAGTAATCTTGGTTGGATCTAGCATACACCCCCATCTAGTTTTGTTGGGGCTTAATTGTACCCGACCATACGCTCCTCTTAGGGTAATGCGCCAATTAGGTAGAGTGCAAGATGTTCCACCAATAGTAGGCTTTTAACAGGATGTGGAGTACTTTAGGGACCAAGCCAATGGTGAGATCAAGTATGAGCAATTCTGGAGTAATGCAACATGGAAGGGCGTGGATACTCTCAGGGCAGGTTTAGATAATCCTGGATACACTCAAGAATATGAAATCTGGTTATAATCTATTTCTTGAGGTATCATCATACCATTACCAGTGCAGCTTAGAGGGGGGATACAAGATGAATGCATAGTTGGTGACCATCAGGATGAAGGGGTGGGGGCCAAAGTAGAGGCACTAAGAGTTCAGTTATTAGGTTTGCTCAAAACTGTGGAGGGGTCCCAGAACAGTTTTTTCAAGTGTACTCCTCATGAGGCAGGAATACGTGCCAGAGGTATCTTCCCAAATATCGAAGGGTCTTTACAAGATATCCTACATATTTTGAATGGGAGAAAGAGAACTTCACAGGCAGGTCCATCTCAGCCAGGGTCATCACGCAGAGCCCCAGTTTGAAGGAGCATTTCCTATCTTTTGTTTAGTTTGAGTCCTTTACTTTTCTGCCATTTGTAGTATTGTGTCTTTGTTAAGTCGGTGTTAAGTTTGCTTTAACTTTGGAGTCTTTATTAGGAGCATTATGTATGTTGTTATTTTAGTCTAGAATGTCATTCAGTCTTTGTTGATTAGTATCGAAGTTGTCTTAATTTCGTTTTGTGTTTTTGT
This sequence comes from Capsicum annuum, assembly GCF_002878395.1. NCBI lineage: Eukaryota > Viridiplantae > Streptophyta > Magnoliopsida > Solanales > Solanaceae > Capsicum > Capsicum annuum. Next base: position 204,178,681 of record NC_061119.1, on the reverse strand, counting down.
TGTTTCTTTCGTCAAAATGTTATGATGTTACGCCTTTCTTTTGTTTGTTTGTTTTCATTTTTTGTGAAAAAAAAACCTTCAACTATATGATGTTTATGCATATGCATCCCGAACTACTCAAGATCTGATTCATGTACAACATGATACGTAGGCAACCTACTTTTGGTTTGAATCTAATCATTTTGTTTCATTATTTTTCCTATTTTTAAGAAAAGCAAAAGACATAAAGAATGATAAAACGAAGGTAGACAGTGAGAGAAGAAAAGAAAGAAAGGATGGTGAGACAAGAAAGGGAAAGAACAAAGACTGATACAAAAGAGGGAAATGAGGGCGAAAGAAAAGAGGTGTGGATTGGAGGAAAGAAGCAAATGAGTGTAGATAGAAATTGGGATGATGTTGAAATGACCTTGCTTCCCTCAAAGGCTGGTAGAAATAAACATGAATCTAGGATAATTTTTCCAATGTGATTCCCATGCTTATTATGTTCCCTAATCCTAACGTTTGTTGTCTTTGATGAGCATGTTCTTTCAGATAATAGTGGTTGGTTTGCAGCACTCTGGATAGTCACCCGTACTTTACTAGATCAAAAGAAAAGATTTCCATGGCTAGCAGGGAGATTGAAAATTCGCTCATTGACCCGGATCAGGATCCCAGGGAAGAAAGTTCAAAATGCAATGATGAGGTAGTAAGGCTCAGGCAACAATTGATAGATTTGTACCGGGAGTGAGCTAGAGGAATGCCTCCTCCTCCACTCCCTGAAGATCTTAGGAATATCTGTAATTGCCCACCATTCTCTCAGGCGCAATTCTCTGCTCCCATGGATTCACTGGAACACGCGCCAGGATTCACTCCACGATAATATTATCCAGGCACTTCTAGTGTGCCCTTGGCAGTTCCCCAACCAAGGCCCGCTGCTCAGTCGGTGCCACCGGAAGCTCCTATTTTCGTGGCTCCGCCACCACCCGAAGCTCCTACCTATGTTGTGCGTCCTACAATGGTGCTTCCTCGGTCTGCTAGCGAGCTAGTATTGAAGGTTTCAAATAGTCAGTATTATGCCCCGGAGCCTACTTTGAGAATGAATGAACCGTATGGGTATACTCAGCCACCTGCATTTCTATTTGATACGGAGAAACCTGTCGCAATAGAGGAACAGGAGGTCATAGCGCGGAAATTAAAAAGTTTAGAACAGGCTATGAGGAATTCGTATAGAATCGGAGGTTATAAGAGTGTTTCCTATAAAGATCTTTGCATGTTCCCAGACGTCAACCTTCCTCTCAATTTTAAAATGCCCAAGTTTGAGAAGTATACTGGGCACGGTGATCCCGTGGAAAACTTGAGACGTTATTACAACCAATTGAGGGCTTCAGGGGGGAGGAAAGAGTTGCTTATGGCTTTTTTTGGTGAAAGTCTTTTTGATCTGGCTTCAGAATGGTTTGTCGATCAAGTTATTGACAAGTGGAATAGCTGGGATGACTTAGCTTCTGAGTTTGTGCAACATTTTCAGTATAACGTCATCCTGATTTCAGATGAAAAATCCTTGGTCAACATAAAGAAGAAAAGCACTGAAGGCTTTAGGGAATACGCGATAAGGTGGCGTGAACAGGCCGCCATGGTAAATCTCCAATAAAGGAGAGTAAGCTGGTAGAGATCTTCATTCAGGCACAAGATGAGACCTATTTTCAATATTTACTTCTGGCAATGGGAAAGTCTTTTATTGAAGTCCTCAAAATGGGAGAGATAATAGAGGACAAAATTAAGACCTGTCGAATAGTGAGTTTTACCATATTGAAAGCCACCACACAAGCAATTCAAGGTGAATTTGGCACGTTCGGAGGAAAAAAAGAGAAAGAGGATGTGGCGACCGTCGTAGCTGGAACCCATTCTTATCCCAAAAGACCGCCTCGCCCCTATCCATAATCCCAAGCCCAAGTCTATGCCCAAGCACTATATATTCCTCCCCACCATTACTACCCTCCATAAAACCCTTTATATTCTATTCCACCACCTCCATACCCAGTATATAGCGCACAACCATATGCCCAAACCCCTTCTTACTCGCATGGCATGCGCAAGCTCCATAAAATCGTCCATCAGCTCCACCAAATTACCAAAACCCCTCCAAACCCGGTTTCCAACCCAGGCTCGAATACAAGAAAGAGAAGGCGGTCAAAAATCAGTTCACACCTCTTGGGGAGTCATACGCTAGCTTGTTTGATAGGTTGAGAAATATGAAGGTCTTAAGCCCAATTCAAGGAAGGTTTACAAATCCACCTCCGAGGAATCTTGATTATTCGTTAAGGTGTGTGTACTATTCTAATATGCCAGGCCATGATATTGAGAAATGCTGGCATTTAAAGAGAGCTGTCCAAGATATAATTGACACAAATCTGATGCTGGTCCAGGACCCGTAGGTTCCAAACATTAACTAGAATCCACTGCCAACCCATACTGAAACCAATATGTTACAATTGATATATGATAGAAAAGAGTCGTCAAGGTGTTATAATCCTATTGTCAAGATAAATACCAATGAGGAAAAATCAGTGAATGTAGTTGATTCGTTGAAAGCAATGTCATTAAGCTAGAAAGGAATGGGAAAAGCTAAAGTTCAAGAAAGTACAAATAAACCCGTGATCACAGTGAAAGGAGTCGGAACAGTTGTTGGTCTAAGTCAAGAAAAGCCTAATTTGACAGTGATAGGAGCTCCGTGTAAGCCTATATTGACGGTGAAAGGAGCACTTGCAGCACCTATTATCATCAAACCTGTGACCCAACCTCCGATGGTTGATATGAAAAAAGGTTCCCTAGAACTATGAGCGGACTGTGATGACCTATCAGGGTAAGAAAGTAGTGGAAGATGTAGATAAGGTAGGGGGTTTGACTCGGTCATAAAGATGCTTCATGCCTAAAAGTTTAAGGAAGTTCAAGCCAATTATGAGCGGACCTTCATCTATCAAAAAGCCTGTCACCGAAGAAGAAGCCAAAGAATTTTTAAAAGAGATAAAGTTGCCAGAGTATTCAATAATATATCACTTGAAGAAAACCCCTGCTCAAATTTCCATCTTATCTTTGTTGTTGTATTCTAAGGAACATCGTGATATTATACTAAAGGTATTAAATAAAGCATTTGTTCCTAGGGAGATTACAGTAAATCAGCTTGAGAAAATGGTTGGAAAAATCTTTGAGGTCAATCCGATCAGCTTCTCTGACAATGAGTTGCCTGTTGAAGGTACGGGGTATAATCGGGGTCTTTATATTACGGTGAAGTGCGAAGATTTCTACGTCACTCATGTCATGATTGACGAAGGTTCAGGTGCAAATATCTATCCTATTTCTACTTTGCAAAAGTTAAATATTGGTGTTGAGAGGATCAGGCCTAACAATGTATGTGTTAGGGCTTTTGATGGTGCAAAATCAAACTCCATTGGTGAAACTAATGTTGATTATAGGGCATGTTAAGTTTGCCATAGAGTTTCAAGTATTGAATATAGACCCCTCTTACAATTTGTTGTTGGGAAGACTGTGGATCCATAAGGCCAAGGCGGTTGCATCTACATTGCACCAATTGATCAAGTTTGAGCATGACAGGCAAGAAGTGGTTATTCATGGTGAAGGGGATTTGTCCGCCTACAAAGATTCTCCCTTGTCCTTTATTGAAGAAAATAATGTAGAGGATACATTTGTCTATCAAACTTTTGATACAGTGTCGGTGAATTGTATCATTGAAGGGCAAGTTATTCCAAGGCCACAATTGTCTCTGCTTCTGTCATGATGATAAATGAAATATTAAAATATGGATTTAAGCCAGGAAGGGGTTTGGGAGTATCTCTACACGGTATGGTTCGTCCCATATGTCCGAATGAAAACATGGGCACTTTTGGTTTAGGATTTGAACCTACGGATAAAGATCTGAAGAAGGCCAAGGGAAGGAAAAAGGAAACATGGTCACTTCCTCGCCCAGTTCCCCTACTCAGTAAGTCATTTATCAAGACCAGTGTCATGGCACCTATAGAGTTTGGAGCTAAATTAGTTGATGACTTCCAGAACCTGTTGATCGAAGTTGACATGGTTGAAGCAGGAGAAGGTACCAGTAAGGCAGAAACGTAATTCATAGGTCCAGCTATCTGGCTCAACAATTGGGAAGTCACTTCTCTCCCCATCAGGAGGGAGTTTTGGTAGTTTGTTTTTTTTTTCTATTTATCTGAGTTATTTCAGGGTTGTAATTTGGATTTTAGTTTGTTTATGTTATGTTGTCATTTGTGTTTAAACCCTCCTATCTTTCTCTTTTAATGAAATGCAATGTCCACTTATTTTGTGTCTAACATATTTTGATTTTGTCTTTTTCTTTACACAGTTCTCTTTATGCTGATTCTAATGACATGACATGCATGTGGAATTTTTATCCTGATCTTAAAATCCAAACTAATCAAGATATAATAAAGCAAGAGGGGGAATATGATGAAGAAGAGGCACTAGAGGAAATGAGAAAAAAGTTGGAACAGTTTGAAGATAAGCCAAATCCTAATTTGAATAAAATTGAGCCAATCAATCTAGGGAATCAAGAAGATGTTAGGGAAACTAAAATCAGTATACATGCTTTGCCGCAGCTAAAAAATGGAATGATTCAAGCATTAATTGATTATAAGGATGTTTTTGGATGGTCTTATAATGATATGTATGGTTTAAGCACTGAATTAGTAGCTCATAAATTGCCAACTGATCCCACATTCACCCCTGTGAAATAGAAGTTGAGGAAGTTTAAAACTGATGTAAGTATCAAAATCAAAGAGAAAATCATGAAATAAATTGAAGCCAAAGTTATTCGAGTGGCTCGTTATCCTACGTGGTTATCCAATGTTGTTCCTATCCTAAGAAAGCTGGCAAAATTTGAGTATGTGTTGATTACCATGATTTGAATAGAGCAAGTTTGAAGGATGATTTTCCATTGACCAACATCCATATTTTGCTGGACAATTGTGTTAAACACGAGGTTGCCTCTTTTGTAGATGCTATGCCGGATACCACCAGATCATTATAGATGATGAAGCCGTGGAAAAGACGTCTTTTATCACACCATGGGGGACTTATTTCTATCGAGTGATGCCATTCGATTTGAAGAATGCTGGAGCAATATACATAAGAGCCATGACCACTATGTTTCATGATATGATGTATAAGGAGATTGAGGTCTATGTAGACGATGTGATTATTAAATCAAAGAGTAAGGCTGACCATGTTAAAGATTTAAGAAATTTCTTTGAAAGGCTTCGCAAGTATAATCTCAAACTCAACCCGACAAAATGTGTATTTGGAGTTTCGTCTGGAAAGCTGTTGGGATTTGTAGTCAGCCGTCGGGGAATTGAATTGGATCCTTCGAAAATCAAAGACATCCAGGATTTGCCTCTACCCAAGAATAGGACAGAGGTGATGAGTTTACTGGGTAGATTGAACTACATTAGCAGGTTTATTGCTCAACTCACAACCACGTGTGAGTCCATTTTCAAGTTGTTGAAAAAGAGTATTGCGGTAGAGTGGACTGAAGAATGTCAGGAAGCGTTCGACAAAATCAAAAAATATCTGTCAAATCCGCTCGTGATGGTACCACCGGAGCCTGGTAGGTCTTTGATCTTATATTTATTGGTTATGGATAATTCTTTTAGTTGTAACCTTGATCAACATGATGTCACTGGCAAAAAGGAGCAGGCTATTTATTATCTTAGCAAAAAGTTCATTGCATATGAGGACAGGTACACTCTTCTTAAAAGGACGTGTTGCACCCTAACTTAGGTAGCATAGAGGTTGAAGCATTATCTTTTGTCCTACACTACTTATCTCATCTCCCGCATGGATCCTTTGAAGTATATCTTTCAGAAGGCTATGTCAATCGTTATTTGGCAAAGTGCCAAATATTGCTTACCGAGTTCGACATTGTATATGTGACTCGAACCGCCATGAAAGCCCAAGCCTTGGCAGATCATCTTAATGAGAATCCTATTGATGAATAGTACGAGCCATTAAAGACATATTTTCCTAATAAAGAAGTATTGTGTGTCGATGAAGTCGTTATAGATGCTGATCCAGGTTGGAAGTTGTTCTTCAATGGAGCTGTCAACATGAAAGGAGACAGAATAAGTCCAGTTCTTATCTCTGAGGTGGGGAAGTATTTTTCGATAATAGCGTAACTTCGATTTTATTGTACCAATAACATGGCGGAATATGAAGCTTGCATTCTGGGTTTGAGGCTAGCTGTTGATATGGGAGTCCAGGAACTATTAGTGTTAGGGGATTCAGATTTGCTAGTCCATCAGATTCAAGGTGATTGGGAAACATGAGATTTAAAGCTAATACCGTATCAACAATGCTTAAAGGATCTATGTCAACGGTTTGTGTCTGTAAAGTTTAGGCATATCCCAAGAATTCACAATGAGATTTTTGATGCTTTGGCCACTTTGTCTTCAATACTCCAACACCCTGATAAGTCCTACATCGATCCAATGCATATACAGAGTCGTGATCAACATTTTTACTGTAATGTAGTTGAAGAAGAGCTCGATGGTAAACCTTGGTTCTTTGATATCAAGTAGTACGTCCAGTCAGGAGAATACCCAACACATGCCACCAATGATCAAAAGAGGACTATTAGGCATTTGGCTAGTGTTTTTTTCTTAAGTGGGAGAATCTTATACAAGAGAACCCCGGATTTGGGACTTTTGAGGTGTGTTGATGCAAAAGAAGCTTCGTCAATCATGGTTGAAGTTGATTCCGGAGTATACGAGCCTCACATGAATGGTTTTGTCTTGTCTAAGAAGATTCTCAGAGCAGGTTATTATTGGCTTACTATGGAGAGGGATTCCATTCATTTTGTTCGAAAATGTCATCAATGTCAGGTAGATATGATCTGATACGTTCTCCTCTTGCTGAATTGCATGCAATGTCTGCTCTATGGCCTTTTTTAGCTTGGGGGATGAACGTGATCAGGCCGATTGAGCTGAAAGCTTCAAATGGGCATAGATTCATTTTGGTGGCCATTGATTACTTCATAAAGTGGGTGGAAGCAGTAACTTTCAAGTTAGTGACAAAGCAAGCGGCAGTAGATTTTGTTCATGCCAACATTATTTGTAGGTTTGGAATTCCTAAAATGATCATTATAGACAATGTTGTCAATCTCAATAGTCATTTGATGCAAGAAGTGTGTCAACAGTTTAAGATCGCACATCAAAATTCCACTTCATATCATCCGAAGGCTAATGGCGCTGTGGAAGCCGCCAATAAGAACATCAAGAAGATACTGCAGAAAATGGTACAAGGGTCTAGACAACGGCATGAGAAGTTGTCGTTTGCATTGCTAGGTTATCGTACTACTGTTCGCACTTCAACAGGGGCAACTTCATATTTATTAGTATATGGGACAGAAGAAGTCATCCTTGCAGAAGTTGAAATTCCCTCTCTTCGAGTCATTGTGGAAGTAGAGATTGATGATGATGAGTGGATCAAAACCCAACTGGAACAATTAAGTTTGATTGAGGAAAAAAGGCTAACGTCGGTATGTCATGGCCAATTGTATCAGAAGAGAATGGCTCAAGCGTATAACAAAAAGGTACGAACCTGGTATTTTGAAGTTGGTCAGTTGGTATTGAAGTGTATCCTTCCTCACCAAGTTGAAGCGAAAGGCAAGTTCTCCCCAAACTGGCAAGGCCCCTTTATTGTGAAGAAAGTGTTACCCAATGGAGCCTTATTTTTGACAGATATTGAAGGCAAAATGGCAGAAATGGCTATCAATGCTGATGCGTTCAAAAGATATTATGTATGATATTTTATCCTTTGTTGATTTTATTACATGTTTAGTACTTGCATTTTTGAAGATTGATATGATGAAGGCATTTTATTCTTCTATTCAAACATTATGTCATCCTTTGTTTACCCGTTTGAGCTTAGTTTTATTTTTCTTTCATATCCCTCTTTTGGAATCAAAATAGAGTCAAAGATAAATGTCAGGAAAATAAGAATAAAAGAAAGAGTTCGAAAATAAAAGAAAAAAAGAGAAAAAAAATCAAATCAAAATAAAGAACAAGATGATGGAACTACGTGTAATCTGATTCTCCTCTCTTGGGAATGAGATACGTAGGCTGCCCTATTCAGGGCTTGGTCCAACCAAATAGAGATTTTAGAGTCACCCAGTCAACAAAAACTGGGGCATAAGTTAATGTGTTGTTTGAGTCGATTCCAAAAGTTGTAAGTCCCACCCCCACTTCAAGTGTCGTTGAGCCCCCAGCCATCCTTTTCTTTCAAACCTTATCCAAAAAGTCAAGTTACAACCAAAGAAAGTCCTTCAGATCAATTTTTGATAATGTTAAGGCTAAGCATGCAATGGATATGATGATAAATTATAGGGTACTACTTTTCTTCCTCAGCATAAGAAATCTGGAAAGAGATAAAAATGAGAGAGTCTTATTGGTAAAAACCCTCGCGGGCACCGTAAGGCGACGGTGAGTCGAGAGAAATAAAAATGAGAGAGTCTTACTAGTGAAAAGCCTCACGGGACCATAAGGTGATGGGGAGTTGAGAGAAATAAAAAGGAGAGTCTTATTGGTGAAAACTCTTATAGGCACCGTAAGGCGATGGCGAGTTTGAGAGAAAAGTGAAAAGAAAGAGATTTGTTGGCAAAACTATTTTCAGATGTCGTCAATTGAATGGGATATATGAGCCCAATGGATTTGAAGAAGCGGCTCAGCGGCAAAGGCATGAATTCAACAACAAATGGGAAGTTTGGATAGGAAGATCAAGCAGCTTAATCCAAAATTCATGCCATGCTCATTGGAGTTAGTTGCCGTATTCAGATAAGTTTTCTTTTTGAATAAGGGACATTGCCCTTTTCTTTCATTTACATATTCATATTTTTGTCCTTTTATGTCTTTATTAAAATAATAGTCACCATCGTTTCTTTACATTTTTTGAGTCTATTCTGTGTCAAAACAAGCGAGAAACGATTTCAAAACTTGCTACCAGTCTTCCCAATTGTATGAGGAAAATCCAAGGACTAGCACATGAAATAAACATGATCATAATTCAAGTCATAGCAAGGAAAGTTCATCAACCGACAGGTTCTTAGATGCCTGAAATATTCAGCTTTCAAAAGGGGCATCTCAGAGACATGGTAAAATAGAAGCTCGGTACTTGAGTCAAAGGCATTTCTCTGATCTGGTCTGGGTCAATGATACGACAAGGCAGGGGCAAGTGTCAGCAATTTGAAACAAAGAGGAAAGGAACACTGGAGCAGGTGCCGAGATGGCCAAGTGCCGTAAGCCACCACTAAGTTTTTAATTGACAAATTTTCTTTGTTGAAACAGGGGCAAATTCGCTTCACTTAACTCATCTACCATTGGAAATGCACATCCGTGGGAATTTACCTTCTGTTCAGGACCCTCCTTAAAATGGAACTTTACTTTATGTCCAAGATCCTCCTAAAAAATGAGATTTTACTTTCTATTGAGGACCCTCCTAAAAAATGGAACTTTACTTTTTGCTCAGGACCCTCTTGAAAAATGAGACTTTACTTTATGTACAGGACTCTCCTGAAAAATAAGATTTTACTTTCTGTTCAGGACCCTCCTAAAAAATGGGATTTTACTTAGTGTTCAGGACCCTCCTGAAAAATGGGAATTTACTTTATGTTCAGGACCCTCCTGAAAAATGAAATTTTACTTTATGTTCAGGACCTTCCTGAAAAATGAGAATTTACTTTATGTTCAAGACCCTCTTGAAAAATAGACTTTATTTTCTTTTTAGGACCCTCTTGAAAAATGGGATTTTACTTTATGTTCAGGACCCTCCTGAAAAATAGGACTTTACTTTCTGTTCAGGACCCTCCTAAAAAATGGAATTTTATACTCTGTTCAGGACCCTCTTGAAAATGGGATTTTACTTTCTATTCAGGACCCTCCTGAAAAATGGAACTTTACTTTCTGTTCAGGACCTTCCTGAAAATTGGGATCTTACTTTCTGTTCAGGACCCTCCTAAAAATTAGATTTTAATTTCTGTTCAGGACCCTCCGGAAAAATGGGATTTTACTTTCTATTCAGGACCTTCCTAAAAAATGGATATTTACTTTATGTTTATGACCCTCCTGAAAAATGAGATTTTACTTTCTGTTCAGGACCGTCGTGAAAAATGAGAATTTACTTTATGTTCAAGACCCTCCTGAAAAATGGGATTTTACTTTCTGTTCAGGACCCTCCTGAAAAATGGGAATTCACTTTATGTTTAGGACCCTCCTAAAAAATGAGAATTTACTTTATGCCCCAGATCCTCCTGAAAAATGGGACTTTATTTTTTGTTCAGGACCCTCCTGAAAAATGAGATTTTACTTTCTATTCAGGACCCTCCTGAAAAATGGAAATTTACTTTCTGTTCAGGACCCTCCTGAAAAATGAGATTTTATTTTATGTTCAAGACCCTCCTGAAAAATGGTATTTTACTTTTTGTTCAGGACCCTCCTGAAAAATGGAATTTTACTTTCTGTTCAGGACCCTCCTGGAAAAAGAAATTTTACCTTCTGTTCAGGACCCTCTGAAAATGGGATTTCACTTTATGTTCAAGACCCTCCTGAAAAATTGGATTTTACTTTTTGTTCAGGACCCTCCTGAAAAATGAGATTTTATTTTATGTTCAGGACCCTCCTGAAAAATGGGATTTCACTTTATGTCTAGGTTTCTGTTCAGGACCCTTCTGAAAAATGAGATTTTACTTTATGTTCAGGACCCTCCCGAAAAATGAGATTTTACTTTATGTTCAGGACCCTCTTGAAAAATGGGATTTTACCTTCTGTTCAGGACCCTCCTGAAAAATGGGATTTTACTTTATGTTCAGGACCCTCCTGAAAAATAGGATTTTACTTTCTGTTCGGGTCCCTCCTAAAAAATGGGACCACTCTTTCAAAAATGAAATACTGCCTTATGATAATCTTTGTGTGGGATAGTTTTAGTTCTAGTTTTGATTTTGTTTAATTTTCATTCTAGTTTTGATTTTTGTTTCAGGAGCCCATCTGAAGAATAGGGTGATGAAATTGAAAGTCAGGAGCCCGCCTGAAGAACACGGTGATAAAATTGAAGGTCAGGAGTCCTCCTGAAGAACAGGGTGATGAAATCAAAAGTTGATGAAACCGAAAGTCAGGATCCCGCTTGAAGAGCAGGGAAAATAAGTTGGAAGTCAACCGATTGAAAAATAGCAAGTCAGGAGCCCACCTGGAGAATAGGTTGAAGAAACTTAAAGTAGTCAACAAGTTGAAGAAATTGCAAGTCAGGAACCCGCCTGAAGAATAGGGTGATGAAACTCAAGTCAAGACGTCAAAAGGAGCTGCATATATAGGTTTTTGTAATTTCATTTATGTTTTAACTTGTAATTTTCATTTTTGATGTAATGACAGAGCTGCGGACCGGAACCTGGACAGGGCCTCACTCGACTCTCCAACTCGATATAGTTTCTCTTCTTTCAGTCCTTGGGGATACCTGTGACTTGATTCCCTCATAACTCGGGATGAGTATGATGTCCAAAGTCAAGACTTGGTTTCTCTCCTTCCTTCTGTTTCATTCTTTTTGAATAATGGTCAGGACAAATTTTGTCTCGTTGTCTACTTCTTTATCTGAAAACACTTCGTGTTTATATTCAAAGGAGGCATAATGTAGACACCTAATTTTATCCCTCCCCGATATCACTTCTACTCATTTTTATCTTATCCTACCGTGTGCCCTCGATCATGTAATAATCCCTCCACAAAATGACAAAAATAACAAACCCCTAGCTAATTTTATCTTATCCTAACAACCTACCCAAGCAAAATAAACCACATCATACCCTACCCCTACCCCCACCTCACTACCTCACCCACCCTACCCCACTACCATACGTCATACACACTCACAATACAATATACTCACAAAAAAAGAAAACCCACCAGGGGATTCCATACAGAGAATATAGATACACACATCATCATCATCATAGAAAAAAGAAAAACTCTTCATTTTTTGTTTCAATTTTTTGCTCATGAGACACATTCATACATATACAAAAAAAATCACACACACAGGAGAATCAGAGAGCTGAGAGAGAGTAGCAAAGAGAGAGTGGATGAGAGAGAGAGCGAGAGAGAAAGAGGAGATCGAGAGGAAGATGGTAGGTTCGAGCTTCTCCAGCGAGCTCATCGCTGGACCAAACCACTTCTTGGTCGTTTTCTGATTCTACCATCTCAAAGTTGCACATACACGCATCAGTGATAAAAAAAGAGAGAGAACGAAGATTGTTTGGGAGGGAGAGATCCAAACAATTCGAGTCAGATTTCGTACTGTTTGGGGTTATATTTCGATCTCTTTGGGTTAGCTTTGGTTTTTTTGGGTTTGATTCTGGTAGATTCGGGTCAGATTTTGAACTATTTGGGGTAGGATTTCGATTACCTAGAGTGGATTTCGTCTGTGTTATTTTGCATTCTATGTGTTGAATATTCTCAGTCCGATTATTATTTTTGATACCGAGTTGGTTCGTTGTTGTAGTCCCTGTTCAGAGGTTTCGATCTCAGATTTCTTTATTATCGACAAGGACAAGTTTCATTGAGGTCCATTTCTTCTCCCGGTCTTTACTTTATTTTTATTCTTTATTGATGTTGTAGGTGTGGATGATTCATGTGTTGTGTGCTTAGTTCGAATCTTTGTTGGTTGTTTGCGTCAAAGTTGGTTTCGGATTTTGAGATGTGAATGGATAATAGAAGCATGCACTAATCATGTGGTTAAAAATGGGTTTAGGGGTGAGAATTGGAAACTTCATATAATTGGCGATTTTGGTTAGTTTGATTTCATTGTTCGTATAACTTGAAATGAACATTAATTGAATTCGATAGTATCATGGTACGCCGAGTGGTTTAGGCAAATATAGGTTGGGTAGGCAAATGTTTATAATCAGCGTCTTTGGTTGACTGTTGGAAATTCCGTGGAATGTTTGAAATTTTGTTGAATAGTTTGATCTTCTTACACTAAAAAATGTATTCATTTGGTCGGGGAATGCCTCGAGGAATCTTTATTGATTTATCCGAGGAATGCCCCGAAGTATCTTGTACTTGAAAGATGTTCGTGATCAAGGACCGAAATGTCGGGTGGAGAAGGCCATGAAGCGTAGTTTGGGATTAGCCTAGAATAGAGTAGGATTTACATTTCCGCATTTTTCTAATTTTGGGACTGTATCATTGGACTGAACACTATATTTTTGGACTTGTTTTGTTTTGTTTGTTTGATTGATTGTTTTGTGTTGGTTTATACATTTGTAATGTCAAGTTAGCCGATATGCTTCACCAAGCGACCGTGGTCGAACCACGGGATCGAGGGGTACCTAACACCTTCCCCTCGATCAACAAAATTCCTTAGTCGGAATCTCTGTTCGTGGATCAGTTTTATAGAGTCAAAACCTTTTTGAAAAAGGATATCCAAGGGTGACTTGGCACACCCGATTTATGCCAAGTGACGACTCTGAGTTTTGAATATAAAAGGTCCTTTTTGAAACAAATTTTCATCTTTTGTCACTTTGATAATAAAACCCTTTCGAACTTAAAATAAAATCAATCTCTTTTTTGGGAGTTAAAAAAAAAAGGGTGTGACACCCTCTTATCAAAAGGAAGAAAGGAGTTTCCCTTTCTCTTTTCTTGTCTTAATAGATTTTTCTTTCAAAGTAAATTTTGTATTCCTTTGTACGATCTTAGTCATAGTATATTTTTTTATAAATTTAAAATATTTTTGCGTCAAGGCAAATATTTTGAGTAAAGTCTCAATAATAGTCAATTTTCTCTTATGATAATGGACCAACAAATATTAATGAATCTTATTGTATATTATTTTTTCGAATAAATGGTTTAGACCTTCATAGGTTTGAATATTCACTCTTCAACTCTATTTTCGATCAACCATATCATACTTTCTAGATTTACTCAATTTGAATGAAATTATAAATATTAATTACTATCGAAATTGAATTCCCTCCCATCTTAGAACCTCTCATGTTCATCAGTACAATAAGATATTAATCTTATTCATCATTATTTTTTATATTGCACAAAGTAGATCAAAATAATTATTGCACCTAAAGATCTACAATATTCTAAAATTAGAGTTACAAATATAAATATAAAGTTGATTGAACTCATTGCCTGTTTATATCAACTAAAACAAAAAAAAATAAGAAAGTTTGTAGCATAATGTTTATAAATAACAAATGATAAATGACTTTTACTTTCACATTAGTACAATATTCTACGTAAAAGTACAATAATATTTGCAGTAAGAATTTAAATATAATGAGTTTGAAAAAATCAATATTCATAAGTATTTGATTTATTGAATTTGAGCATCAACCACGAGATACTCACCCAAATTTTGATCTTCGATATGAAGCTTTTGAGATAGTAATCCTAATGTTGGGTAAATTTCATAGATAGTTATACAACTATATTTTTTTTTACTAAGGTCACTTAACTATCATTCCTAATACAATATCACAAAACTTTTAATATACTATTAAAATCACACAATCTAATTTACAAATTAATTGTTAATCATAACATATAGAAATATAGTATATAGACAAATCAAGTGTTAATCCTAATATATAGAAATATAATGGATAACTAATTTAGTATCACAATTTATTAATTTTTGAAATTATATTATCATCTCACTAAAATCTAAAGTAACAATATTTGCAATGCAAGAAAATCAACTATCTAATATCAATATTAGTTTATTCTTATTTAATGTATAACTTGTAAATTTTTATGTTATTGCTAAAATTCTCATTGCACATTTTGACCAAGTTAAATTTTTATAAGTCTTTAAGAATATAAGACATATTAAAAGATCATTAACTTAAATTTTCAAAGAGTATAAATTATATTTTTTTTTATAAAGCATAAAGTACATGAATACTGGCTCATAAAATTTTCACCAACTATGTAGAAAATAAAATGAATATGCAACACAACTTGTATATTTAGTTGACTTGCTAATTCAAGAAAAATCTATTCTAAAACAATGCTTACAGTAAATTGTCATTCAAGCGATTATCACGACAAGATAAGTTGTGGCAGAAATCACTTGCACAATTCATGTTCTCCAACATGTTATGACAGAAATTAATTAGTTTTTACTGACTATAGCCTTCTTATATAGTGATAAATTGTTATGACATTAGAACTTCTAGATTAATTGCAGTTGGTACAATATTATTTTCCATATATATGTACATCATTGTTAATTGATTATTCATTTTCAATTTATATTTCTCAATCAATTTTATCATGCTTCCTTAGTTGACTTACATTGAATGAAATGATAAATACCTTTTTTTCATATAAATATTCATTTTATGGTAATACTTTAGTTGCATATATTCTAATTTATTAGTAACTCACACCTATATTTCATCATATAAAAATTATTATAAATTTTTATTGATTGTTTTATTATTAAAAAATATTTATTAAAATCCAAAATTATTCTTACATACATATATAAAGTTATACAATTGATCAATTAAAGAATAACTTTGTAAAGAAAAATTTTATTTGACTTTGAATATTAATTAGGACTATGTAATTTTAGTAGTTATTTTCGATAAACGTTATGCAATATTTTTTGTGTAGTAAATATTCATTTTTAAAAAAAATTTAATATTTATTTATTTTTAATCTATCCTCCTTTTAAATTCAAGACTATCATTTATTCATTTCTTAATATAGAATGATAGTGTTATTAATCATTGATAGTTATACTTAATTATGAAAATCCTTTCATTAAATATGAATGAATATTGTTTTAAATATGGATTACTTAAAATATATCGAATGAAAATTATTCCAATAAATATGAATGCATATTTTTTAAATAAAATTTCTTGAAATATATAGAAATAAATTTCTTCCATTTTGTAGTCGAAAGTTACCATTTGAGTGATTACATCTTTTTCATAATATTTTTAATTTTGAAATAACTCTTTTATTATTATATTTTTTTCCATATAAGTTGTTTGATTCTTAATTGATATTTTTTTATACTTTCTTGATTTAGTCAATTGTAATCAAATCATAAATGTTTCTTTTTATATAGTATTGTTAATTAAATTAATTATATACACATTTTGAGTGATGACATCTTTTTCATAATATTTTTAATTTTGGAAGGACGCATTTGTCATAATAATTTTTTTCATATAAGTTACTTGTGTCACACCCCTTTTTCCACTCCGAAAAGATAGATTTTAATGGTTTCGAAAGGGTTTTCATTATTAAGTGACAAAAATAAAAATTTGTTCCAAAAAGGAATTATTTATATTCAAAACTCAAAGTCTCCACTTGGCATAACCGGGTGTGCCAAGTCACCTTTAGAAATTCTTTTTTAAAACTGTGTTTGACTCTTTTAAACTGGTTTGCGAACAGAGATTCCAGCTAAGGAATTCTGTTGACCGAGGGGAAGGTGTTAGGCATCCCTCGATCCCGTGGTTCGACCACGGTCGCTTGGTGGAGCGTATCGGCTAATTTGACATCACGAATGTATAAACCACACAAAAACACATAAAACAATCAACCACAAACAAAACGAATCCAAAATATAGTGTCCAGTCCAATTATACAGTCCAAAATAAAAAGGTACTGAAAAGTAAACCTACACTAATCCTAAACTACTCTCCAATGCTTTACCCGATGCCTTGGGCCTTCATCACGAACATCCTCCAAGTACAAGATACTTCGGGGAATTCCCTAGATAAATTAATACAAATTCCTCGAGGCATTCCCCAGCCAAATGAATACATTTTTTTAGTGCGAGAAAATCAAACTAATTCAACAAAATTTCAAATATTCCACGAAATTTCCAAAATTCGACCAAACAAACCTTAATCCTAAATTTGCCTACCCGGACCTACATTGGCCTATCCATTTTAACGTATCATAATAATATCACGTTTCATATCAACAATAAATCAAAATTAAACCGAATCTATCCTTTTTGTCAATTTTTGATTCTCACCCCCCAAATCCCTCTAATACCAATTTTTTACTATTAGCAATCAACATTTCAACAATCCATACTCACTTTTTAGTAACCAATTCAAACAACAAAACAATATCAAAGAAATCAAACTACCGTAATCAAACCACACATAATCATAGTCAATGCAACCAATCAAAAATGGAGAAGAAAGCGGGTTAAAGAGATGGACCTTTTGATATCGACTTTTGTTGATAATAAAGAAAACCCGGACTTGGAATTTCGAATTAAACCTCAAGATCGACAAATCCAACCCGAATAGTGAAACGACAGTCCAAAACCGGTCACGATAATCCTACTGAGCCCTAAAAAGTACCAAAATTCTAGGAAAGACACTGTTGAATCCGAACCAAGAAACGCAACAGAACTAACCAACCTGTACGCCAACAACTATCACAGGATCGATTCGAACCAAGGGCTGATTTCAACAAAAAGTCCACGACTGGTTCATGTTTTCTGTAGAATTTCTGGTGTTTTCGGCCAAATCCAAACTCAGAAATTAAAGAAAAAAAATAGGAAAAAAATGAAGAAATTTGGGGTATTCTCATACTGGTTAGCTGGGCGATGAAACCAAATCGATTTCTGTAAAAATTTTCACCGGAGAACGCTTGGCGAAAACTCGAACCCCGCACCCTTCCCCTATTCTGATCACCTCTCTCTCTCTTTGTCTTCGTCATTCTTTTTTTTCGTTATTCTCTCCCTCTCTGTATGTGTCTATGGAGTTTAGTGATGTGTGCGTATGGACTATGGTGGAGAGAAAACGAGAAATGGTCCCTTCTTTTTTTTCTTCTCTATGTATGTGTATAATATATATAGTGAGGTCTCCCCCAATTTGGGTCCCCATCAGTGTATATATATTGTGTATTTCTTTGTGGCTAAGAAAAAGAAGAGGTATGGGGTGGTTAGGTGTGGGATAGGGGTGAGGGTAGGGGTATGGGGTGGTTAGGTGAGAGGTGAGATATTATTTTTTAATTAAAGGGGTAAAGGTTAGGTGTCCATTTTTTCTTGGGTGGGTTGTTGGAATATTAGAAGGAGACAAGGTTTGTTATAACTTGTTATTTGAATAAAACAATACAAAAACAAAAATAAAGACATAAATAAGTAAAAGATGAGGTGGTTATTTATTTTCTTGGGAAAAATTATAAAAATGGGGTCAAATTGTGTGATATTGGAATAAGAAATATTTTTGACGGGACAAAATTATGTGTCTACATCATTCCCCCTTTGAATGTAAACACCAAGTGTTTTCATACAAAAAAGTAGACAACGAGATAGAATTTTGTCCCGATCATTATTCGAAGAAAGAAAAAGAAGAAAAAAGGGCAACTGAGTCTCGACTTAGGACACCCTACCTACTCAATTTATGAGGGAGTCAAGTGACAAATATCTCAAAGGATTGGAAGGAAATGGACTATACCGAGTTGGAGAGTCGAGTGAGGTTCCATCGAGGTTATGTTCCGCGGCTCTGTCATTACATTAAAATGAAAATTACAAGTTAAAACATAAATGAAATTACAAAATCCTATCTATACAGCTTCTGTTGGACTCTTGACTTAAGTTTCATCACCTTATTCTTCAGGCGGGCTCCTGACTTGAAATTTCATCACTTGTTGCTTGGTCTTCAATTGCTTCACCTTATTGCTTAACTTTCCATTTATTCGCCCGGTGCTTCGGGCGGGATCCTGACTTGCCATTTCATCACCCTGTTCTTCAGGCGGGCTCTGTCTTGCAATTTCATCACCTGTTCTTCAGACGGGTTCCTGACTTGTAATTTCATCACCCTGTTCTTCAGGCGAGCTCCTGACTTACTATTGCATCAATGTGTTAACTTTCAACTTTTCACCAGGTTGCTTGACTTTCAACTTCTTCACCATGTTGCTTGACTTTTCATTTATTCGTCCTGCTCTTCAGGTGGGCTCCTGAAATCACATTAAAACTAAAAAGAAAATTACCCCAAACAAATATTATTATAAAGATATTTCATTTGCCAGAAAAGTGAAGTTTCAAACACAAGAATTAAATTTTTCCCCAGTTTATCATCAAAGGACTTTTGTGAAAGTCACATCATTATAAGAATCAAGGAGAATGACTCAACTAAAAGGTACGTCTTATAGGAATCAGGGGAATGACTCGACTAAACAGCACGTCTTATAGGAATCAAGGGGGATGACTCGACTAAAAGGTACGTCTTCTAGGGGTCAAGGGAAATGACTCGACTAAAAGGTACGTCTTATAGGAATCAAAGGAGCGACTCGACTAAAAGGTACGTCTCATAGGGGTCAAGGGGGAATGACTCGACTAAAAGATACGTCTTATAGGAATCAAATAAGCGACTCGACTAAAAGGTACGTCTTTTAGGGGTCAAGGGGGGATTACTCAACTAAAAGGTACGTCTTATAGGAATCAAGGAAAATGACTTGACTAAAAGGTACGTCTTTTAGGGGTCAAGGAAAATGACTCGACTAAAAAGTACGTCTTATAGGAATCAAAGGAGCGACTCGACTAAAAGGTATGTCTTCTAGAGGTCAAGGGGGGATGACTCGACTTAAAGGTACATCTTATAAAAATCAGGGAAATGACTCTACTAAAAGGTACGTCTTATAGGAATCAGGGGAATGACTCGACTAAAAGGTACGTCTTCTAGGGGTCAAGGAGGATGACTCAACTAAAAGGTACATCTTATGGGGTCAACGGGAAATGACTCGACTAAAAGGTACATCTTATAGGAATCAGGGGAATGACTCGACTAAAAAGTACGTCTTATAGGAATCAAGGGGGATGACTCGACTAAAAGGTATGTCTCCTAGGAGTGAAGGTTCAATTTAAGAAGTGTAACACTTAGCAAATGAAAACTTGAAATCCCTGGACAAGTATGTCTCCGAGGGATATAGGATGATAAATTTTTACCATGATTTTATTATCAAACCTATGCAGCAACATTGCTTCCTGCATTTGTAAAAGTGAGGCATTGCAGTCCTTGATGTTTATGCTCTGAAGTTCTTGCTTTGTAGGTAGTATGTTTCCTGTTTCATCAAAGAAAACTTGTGAGTTTGAAACATGGTGGCTGATTTATGGCTTTAGCTTTCACAGAGATCGCCCTTGCCCTCATCACATTAATCTTTCTTCCAATCATTACATAAATCATTGACTTGATGCATCATTGACACAAACTCAGATTATTAAGAGTGACTTTGAAACAAACACATTATCTTTTCTTTGCCATGCTCTTCAGATAAATCCTTTGAACTTTGGTATTTTCATGAGTTCCCAGACTTGTCTGTTGACAAAACTTCTGCATGCCCTTTCGTCTCACAATCATGTGTCTTTCATATGCTAGCTTTGTCTTGCTTTGTGCAATTAAAGAACTTGGTAGCCAGTTTTGAAATCTTTTCTCACTTGTTTCGACATGGACTTGACTCAAAGACTAGAGAAAAAATGACAATGATTTTATTTGGATAACTGACTCAATAAAATAAAATAAAAAATAAATAAAAGACAATGAATGTCCCCATTTAAAACAAAGAAACAAAAAATTTATCTAGAAATGGCAGTCAACTCTAATGATTATGCCTTGCATTTCCTAATCTTTCCATTCAAACTTTCTACCAATTATTGTTGAGTTAACTGGGCTTGAAACTGAGTTGTCTCCTTAGGTCAATTACCTTTAAGACCTCATCCGGCTAGTGACACCTTGAAGGGTTTTCGCCAACAAGCCTCTCTTTTTTTTCAGCTCACCATTGCCTTACAGTGTTCGTGAGGGTTTTCTATCAATGAGACTCTTTTATTTTCATTTCTCTCAACTCGCAGTCGTCTTACAGTGCCCATGAGGGTTTTCACTGATAAGACTCTCTTATTTTTATCTCTCTCAACTTGCCATCATCTTATGGTGTTCGTGAGGGTTTTCACTAATAAGACTCTCTCATTTTTATTTCTCTCTTGATTTTTTATACTGAGGAAGACAAGTAGTTCCCAAATGCATCATCATATCCTTTGTATGCTTAGCCTTAACATCCTTAAAGATTGATCTGAAGGTCTTTCTTTGGTTGTAACTTGTCTTTTGGATAGGCTTAGAAAGAAAGGATGGCATGAGGCCTAAATGACACTTGAAGTGGGATAAGACTTACAACTTTTGGAATCGACTCAAAAAATAAGTATTAACTCATGCCCCAGTTTCTTCTAACTGGGTGACTCTAAATTGTTTATTTGGTTGGACCGAGCCTCGGGTAGGGAAGCCTACATATCTCACCCCTAAAAGAGGAGAATCAGGTCATGCGTAGTTCTGGCGGCTTGTTTTTTCGCTTGATTCTGATTTTTTTATTTTTTTTCCTTTGTTGACTCTTTTATTGACTTTTTTTTAGGACCTTCTGACTCTATTTTTTTTTCTTGACGCTCTTTTCTTTTCCTTCTTTTGGACATATTTTTTCTCTCATTTCTTTTTGAAACTTTCTGACTCTATTGTTTTGCTCGACACTTTTCTTTTGAGCTTTTCTGACTCTATCTTGATTCCAAAAGAGGTATGAAAGAAAATAGGACTAAAGCTCAAATGGGGTAAACAAAGGATGACACGATGTTTGGATAGCAGAATAAAATGCCTTTGTCATATCAATCCTTGAAAATGCAAGTACATATCATGCAATATAAAAGTGAGAGATGAAGATCATTTGTGATATTTTTACAGCACTAATTTTAACTAAGACTGTGCATCGCTACTTCTTTTGCCAACTCCATCTTTGTTGTACATTCCTCATGCTTTCGTGGAGCTAATTTTTCTATTCCTTTTGATGTACGATCACACATCCACTATTTGACCTAATTGAGATACGTATTTCAAATGCTGACCAAGTTATTCTCACGATTCTCAAAATAATTGCCTTAATTTTCAAAGAAGGCTTCAACTTGATCACCAAATGCCCTAGCACTCTATCTATTTTTTCAGATGCTCTCTTTTTCTAACTTTAACCCTCTGATTCAATGCTTATGCTTAAACTAGATTTTAAGATCTGGCTGAAAATTTTCCTAGCATGTCATATCACTAGAGTCAACATAAAATGTACTATGTAAAAAAACAAACAAACAACACATATTTAAAACACAAAGGAAAATGGAACACTTCATTTAGTTGAAACAAAAGATAGAAGGGTTTGAACATAAATAACAAAAGGACAAAATAAGATAGATCCCGAACTACAAACCTGAAATAATTTGGATAACAGAAAATAAAATAAAATAAACTACCAGACCTCTTCCTAGTAAGGAGAGGGATGACTTCTCAATTGCTCAGCCTGACATCTTAGCCACTGATTTGCATATTAGCATAACTAGAGTTCCCCTCACTGTCAATGTTCTACACCATAATTGATTCATCTTGAACCATCTTTTCAATTTATCTTTTAAAATTTTGACAATCTTCAATACTATGACCCTGAGCATCAGAATGATACGCACATCGTACATTAGGATCAAAATTTCTAGAACCCCAATTAAGAGTGCACCCAAGGAGAGGAGTGATCATGCTTCACTGTACCAATCTCTAAAAAACTGGCATGCGACTCTCCAATTGGTGTGAAGCTATGTCTCGACTTCTACCTCATTTCATCATTTTTCTTGGATCAAAAATTAGGCTTAGGAGGGTTTTGGTATGTTTGTGGAGTTAGAGGACGCTCTGAGGAGTTGGTGTGTTCAACTGTGGGTAAGATGGGGGTTGAACATGTGGCTGTATGTTATATACTGGATATAGAGGTGGAGGAGCAGAGCATAATAGATTTTGGGAGTAATTATGTGGAGTTTGGGCATGAACTTGGGTTTGAGCCTGAGAGTGACGACAACGGGGTCTTCTTGACCGTGCCCGCTGTCCAACTACAATAAAAAATGCAACTTCCTCATTCTTTGTCTCCCCTATACTTCCTGAACCCTTTTGAATTGCTTGAGTTATCGCTTTCAATGTTACAAAACTCACAATGTGACCCGTCTTAATTCCCTCTCCTATCATCTCTCCCATTTTAAGGACCTCAATAAATGACTTGCCCAATGCAGGTAACAAGTGTTGATAATATGTTTCATCCTGCACTTGAATAAACACCTCCACTATTTTGTTTTCTTTCATTAGCGATTTTGCTCTTGCAGCTTGTTCGCGCCATCTGATCGCATACTCCCTGAAGCTCTCAGTATTCTTCTTCTTCATACTAGTTAGGGATTTTTCATCAGGTATCAACTCCACATTGTATTAAAATTGTTGCATAAATTCATTAGCTAGGTCATCCCAACTAATCCACTTGTCTATGTCTTGGTCAACAAACCATTCTGAGCTAGGCCTGAAAGACTCTCCCCGAAATAAGCTATGAGTAGTTCTTCCTTCCCTCCAGCGCCTCTTAGTTGGTTACAATAGCGCCTCAAATGTTCCACTAGGTCCCCATGTCCGTCATATTTCTCAAACTTTTGGCATTTTAAAGCCAGGAGGAAGGTTGACACTTCAAAACATGCATAAGTCCTTATATGAGATACTTTTGTAACCCCAAGTCCTTACAAGTTCTTCATATCCAGTTCCAAACTTCTCAATTTTCTGGTCATTTCCTCTTGTTCTTCTGTCATAACAAGCTTCTCAGTGTTAGAAGGAAATTCAGGCGGGTGAGTGTCACCATAAAGACCAGTCAACTTGAATGTATGCTTAAAAGTGTAACGCTGATCACCAATAATATTCAATGCAGGCTCTCTTATAGAGTAGGGAGGCACAACTTGTGGATGAACATCAAAAGTAGGAGCTTCAGGTGGGGGTGGCACCTCAAAAGCATGAATAGCAGGTGGAGCCGAGTATATGGTAGTCTTGGATTGGGGAGTGAGAAAATGAACATTGGAAGTGGTTGGATATTATTGCCCCGAAGTAGATCCTGATGCATATTGTGTCATATCAACAAAAATGGAAAATTATGCATATGACACGGGAGGTAAGCTAGAAAGATATTCAAGATTATCAGTGGGAACTGAAGGAGGCGGCAACCTATTAGCCCAAGATCGATGCATTTTTATCATTTGCTGCCTTCATTGTCAAATCTCTTCATTATCTCCTAAATTCTCATTTCCCAAACTCCCTATCTGATTAGTCACAACAAACTCGGTATCCTTGTTGGCCATAACCTTCTCTGTGACTTGGTGCAATATGGAGGACCAGCCAAAATGCCACAAACCAACCACCTTAAACTAACTGAACAAGAGATAACAAATGAGTTAGAGTTCAACACTTTCTCAAAATCTCTTCTTTTTTTTCTTTTTATTTTTTTTTTAAAGATCACCGAACCCAAGAAGGGCGCCTACATATCTCACTCCCGAGAGAGGAGAATCATGTGTGCGTAGTTCGTGAAGTTTTGCCAAAATGGCCAACCAAACTCTTTTTCCTTTCTTTTTTTCTTTTTCTTGAATCTTTAAAAAGAAAAGGAAATAACAAATTGTCAAAATAATTGACGAAAAACTTTTTGCATTTTTCACGTTTAAAATTCCTATACAAAATGAAACCTATGATTACCCAAGAAATTTTTTTTTGGGTTTTCAATTTTGAATTTCATATGAAAATGAAACATGAACCTATTAAAGAAAAATCTTTTTGTAGTTTTCTTTTAAAGATGTATATGAAAGACTTACTCTAAATAAAGAGTGAAGAAAATCTTTTTGAATTTTTTTTAAATAAGATCAACTAAAAATGAAACCTACGACTATTGAGGAAAATCTTTTTTTTTTTATATTTTTCTTTTCAAAACATGTATGAAACACCTACTCTAAATGAAAAGTGAAGAAAATCTTTTTGGATTTTTTAAATAAGATCAACTAAAAATGAATCCTACAACTATTGAGGAAAATCTTTTTTATTTTTATTTTTCTTTTCAAGACATGTATGAAACACCTACTCTAAATGAAGAGTGAATAAAATCTTTTTTTGGATTTTTTAAATAAGATCCCCGAACCAACAATAGGTTACCTACGTATCTCTCATCCCAAAAGAGGAGAATTAGGGGTGCGTAGTTCGTCCAGATTGGAAAATTAAGGATTAAAGAACAAACAAAACCTAACCTGAGAGACGCGATTACAAACAGACGATGAAAGACGTCAAAAAAATTCTTTTAGAGTTTTTCAATTTGACACTTCACATAAAACTGACACCAACAATTATGAAAGAAGAATCTTTTGGGAATTTTAGTTATATGAAATGTACAAAAATTCTACCTTCTTTTTTGCATTTTTTTCTTTACAAAAAGCTCCAATTAAAAAAAATCTTTTTAAAAATTTTGAATTATGAATGCATGGTAAAGGAACAAAAGGAAAATCTTTTTGATGCTTTTGAGAAATTGAGCGCAAAAGGTAAATAAATCTTTTTGAATTTTTGGATTGTGAAAAATAAAAGCCATAAAAAACTCTAAAAACTACGAAACTCTTTCTTTTCTTTTCGACTCACTTTTTATTTCTTTTTCCTTTCTTTTTTTTCAATTTTTCTTGTCTACACACTTTACTTCTAACACATGCTTTCCCCAAATCAATCCGTCAAATGACCACGTTACCCCCAAAAATGCAACATTTAGCACGTAGGGATACTTCAGAGGTGAATCTCCTACAAAGGAACGAGTGGGTCCCGCTAGGTCTCAATATGATGCAGATAAACATGACCTAAAGGATGACCTACATTGGGGTTTACTAACAAGGCCGTTCGGGGGAGCATATGATCGATAGTGGCTGCTTTGCTTTCCACCCACTCCATACGTCCGACGGCTCCCCCTCCTAAAATGAGGGTGACTTAACTAGAGTTTGTGTACACGGCGTGCACTCCAAGACTTGTTGCAAAAAGAATTGACTCGAATTATGCACATGATGGCAGATATAAAGCGGTAATACACAAGAGAAAAACTATAAACACGTAGCATGTAAGCACTCAACAATGATAAAATAAACAACAAACGATAACATAAATAATGTTTATACACCCATAATGTCAAACTAAGTCGATACAACTCCAAAAATAAGCTCGAATTCTGAAACGACTCCCCAGCAGAGTCGCCAGAGCTGTCACACCACTTTTTCCACTCCAAAAAGACCAATTTTAATGGTTTCGAAAGGGTTTTCATTATTAAGTGACAAGAATAAAAATTTATTCTGAAAAAGGATTATTTATATTCAAAACTCAAAGTCTCCACTTGGCATAACCGGGTGTGCCAAGTCACCTTTGGAAATCCTTTTCCAAAACTGTGTTTGACTCTTTTAAACTGGTTTGTGAATAAAGATTTCGGCTAAGGAATTTTGCTGACCGAGGGAAAGGTGTTAGGCACCCCTCGATCCCGTGGTTCGACCACGGTATCTTGGTGGAGCGTATCGACTAATTTGATATCACGAATGTATAAACCACACGAAAACAAATAAAACAATCAACCACAAACAAAACAAATCCAAAATATAGTGTCCAGTCCAATTATACAGTCCAAAATAAAAAGGTACTGAAAAGTAAACCTACACTAATCCTAAAATACTCTACAATGCTTTACCTGATGCCTCGGGCCTCTACAATGCTTTACCTGATGCATCGGGCCTTCATCACGAACATCCTTCAAGTACAAGATACTTCGGGGCATTTCCCGAATAAATTAATACAAATTCCTTGAGGCATTCCCCGACCAAATGAATACATTTTTAGTGCGAGAAAATCAAACTAATTCAACAAAATTTCAAATAATCCACGAAATTTCCAACATTAGACCAAACAAACCTTAATCCTAAATTTGCCTACCCGAACCTACATTGGCCTATCCATTTTAACATGTCATAATAATATCACGTTTCATATCAACAATAAATCAAAATTAAACCGAATCTATCCTTTTTGTCAATTTTCAATTCTCACCCCCCCTAAATCCCTCTAATACCAATTTTTTACTATTAGCAATCAACATTTCAACAATCCATACTCACTTTTTAGTAACCAATTCAAACAACAAAACAATATCAAAGAAATCAAACTATCCTAATCACACCACACATAATCATAGTCAATGTAACCAATCAAAAATGGAGAAGAAAGCGGGTTAAAGAGATGGACCTTTTGATATCGACTTTTGTTGATAATAAAGAAAATTCGAACTTGGAATTTCGAATTAAACCTCAAGATCGACAAATCCAACTCGAATAGTGAAACGACAATCGAAAACTGGTCACGATAATCCCACTGAGCCCCAAAAGTACCCAAATTCTAGGAAAGACACTGTTGAATCCGAACCAAGAAACGCAACAAAACTAACCAACCCGTATGCCAACAACTATCACAAGATCGATTCGAACCAAGGGCTGATTTCAACAAAAAGTCCACGACTGGTTCATGTTTTCTGTAGAATTTCTGGTGTTTTCAGCCAAATCCAAACTCAGAAATTATAGAAAGAAAAACAGAAGAACAAAAATGAAGAAATTTGGGGTCTTCTCGCACTGGTCAGCTGGGCGATGAAACCAAATCGATTCCGGTGAAAGTTTTCACCGGAGAACGCTTGGCGAAAACTCAAACCTCGCACCCTTCCCCTATTCCGATCACCTTTCTCTCTCTATCTTCATCACTTTTTTTTCATTATTCTCTCCCTCTCTGTATGCATCTATGGAGTTTAGTGATATGGGTGTATGGACTATGGTGGAGAGGAAAAGAGAAATGGTTCCTTCTTTTTTTTCTTCTCTGTGTATGTGTAAATATATATAGTGAGGTCTCCCCCAATTTGGGTCCCCATCAGTGTATATGTGTATTGTGTATTTCTTTGTGGCCAAGAAAAGGGAGGGGTCACGTGGGGTAGGGGTGAGGGTAGGGGTATGGGGTGGTTAGATGTGAGGTGAGGTGTTGTTTTTTAATTTGAGGGGTAGAGGTTAGGTGTCCATTTTTGCTTGGGTGGGTTGTTGGAATATTAGAATGAGACAAGGTTTGTTATGACTTGTTATTTGGATAAAACAAAATAAAAATAAAAATAAATACATAAATAAATGAAAGATGAGGTGGTTATTTATTTTCTTGGGAAAAATTATAAAAATGGGGTTAAATTATTCTCAATTATGTGAAATCATAAACGGGACAAAATTATGTGTCTACAACTTGATTATTAATTAGTTATTCTCAATTTTTTTTTTGTAAACTTTCTTGATTTACTAAATTGTAGTGAAATCATAAATATTTTTTAACTAATATTATTATTTAAATTAATTGTGTATATTTTTTTAGGCATAACATCTTTTTCATAATATTTTTTTTTATTTGGAAATCACTTTTTGATTATTATAATCTTATTCATATAAGTTACATGATTACTATTTATTAATTGATTTTATTGTTATGGCATTAGAACTTCTAGATTAATTGCAGTTGGTATATATATATATATATATATATATATATATATATATATATATATTGATTATTCATTTTCTATTTATATTTCTCAATCAATTTTGTCATGCTTCCTTAATTGACTTACATTCAATGAAATCATAAATACTTTTTGTCATATAATTATTCATTTTATGATAATACTTCAGTTGCATATATTCTAATTTATTAGTAACTCACACCTACATTTCATCATATAAAAATTATTATAATTTTTTATTTATATTTTTATTATTAAGAAATATTTATTCCTAATTCATTTTATTGATTTGCCTGTTTAAAGTTTTATATAAGATAATTTAATCTTTTTAATTAATTTTTATTTATCAAAATGAAGTATCTTTTTCAAATTTGATTATTTTAAAATCTAAAATTATTCTTACAAACATATATAAGGTTATATAATTGATCAATTAAAGAATAACTTTGTAAGGTAAAATTTTATTTGACTTCGAATATTAATTAGGACTATGTAATTTTAGTAGTTATTTTCGGTAAATATTATGCAATCTTTTCTGTGTAGTAATATTCATTTTTAAAAAAATTCAATATTTATTTATTTTCAATCTACCCACCTTTTATATTCAAGACTATTATTTATTCATTTTCTAATATAGAATGATAGTGTAATTACTCATTGATATTTATTCTTAATTATGAAAGTTCTTTCATTAAATATGAATGCATATTGTTTTAAATATAGATTATGTAAAATATATCGAATGAAAATCCTTCCAATAAATATGAATGCATATTTTTAAATAAAATTACTTGAAATATATTGAAATAAATTTCTTTCATTTTGTAGTCCAAAGTTACCATTTGAGTAATCACATCTTTTTCATAATATTTTTAATTTTGAAATAAATATTTAATTATTATATTTTTTTTTCCATATAAGTTGTTTTATTACTAATTGGTTATTCTCTTAATTGATATTTTTTGATACTTTCTTGATTTAGTCAATTGTAATAAAATCATAAATGTTCTTTTTTATATAATATTGTTATTTAAATTAATTATATACACATTTTGAGTGATGACATATTTTTTTATAATATTTTTAATTTTTGAAGGATTCATTTGTCATAATAATCTCTTTCATATAAGTTACTTGATTATTAATTAGTTATTCTCTAATTAATTTTTTTGTAATACTTTCTTGATTTACTAAATTATAGTGAACTCATAAATATTTTTAAAATAATATTATTATTTAAATTAATTGTGTATATTGTTTTAGGAATAACATCTTTTTTATAATATTTTTTTATTTTGAAATGACTTTTTGATTATTATAATCTTATTCATATAAGTTACATGATTACTATTTACTATTGATTTTTTGTAACATTTTCTTGATTTACTCAATTGTTGTAAAATCATAAATATTTACTTTTTATAATATTATTATTTATGTTGTTTAAATTAATTGTTCACATATTTTCAGGAACCACATCTCTATTGAAATATTTTTTATTTTGAAATGACTTTTTGGTCATAGTAATTTTTTCCATATAAGTTGCTTGATTACTAAT